>NW_021167695.1:0-1821 GCF_003724135.2 Verticillium nonalfalfae
AGATCGAAATAATAATAGAAAGAATAAAATATAAATATATTATTAATATATTATACTCTAAATATTATCAACCTTCTATATTATAATATACTTTATTTCGCTATTAATTTTCTATTTTAATTCGAATAACATTTAAACTCCTTAATATTTACGATTTAGAGATACTAAGTTATTCTTTATACCTTCTTATTTAATTATTATACTATCGCCCTATATTATAATTAATTATATTAATACCTAAGTTATTAATAAAGATAATATTTAATATTAAATAGATAAAGGAATATATTCTATAAATATAATAATAAGCTAGAAATAAGATTAAATATATAAATATTATAATAATATACTTTTAATAAATAGAATTAATAATAAATAATATTTATATCTTTCTTAATAATTAAACTATTAATAATATTAAAGACCCTTTTACTAAGAATACTATAGCTAGGAATATTACTATTAAGAATACTATTATTAAATACTCTACTTAGACCTGAGATAATATATAATCTAATAGCGACCCTTTAAATAAAGAAGAAGTAAATATAAAAGAGATTCCTATATTTAGAGTAAAGAAGACTAAAGCTAAAGCTAAAAGACTTATAAATCTATTAAAGCCTTAGATCTTAAATATATTAGAATCGGATATAGGAAGCCCTATAAAGTTAGAACTTAAGTACTTAGATATTTAGTTTCCTAGAGATAATAATAAACTATAGGTTTAATTAAAGCTATAATAATATAAATATAATATAAGAAATTAAATTAATAGAATAATAAAATATATTTATATTACTTTAAGAAAGAAATATATTAATAATTACTCTATTTTCTTATAGATCTATAGTAAAGAATAAAATATTATATTATTATTAATATATATAATAATTAATATTCTTATTAATTTTATATTTAATAAAGAATATAATATATTTTAAATTAAGTTTAGTAGATATAAATATAATATCCGATTTAGGTTTTAATAAACTTTATTTCTTAAAGATTAATATAGAGATAAATATATTTTATATTTAATAAAATATATCTATTTATACTTAATAAACCTAAGTAGTATTTAATTCTAAGCTATAATTATTAAATAAATATTCTTTTATCTTATAATAGGATATTTATTCTTATATAGTATAGTCTATAATATTACTTATAATTTATATTATTAAATAGAAATAATAGAGATTTTATTCTTTAATAATTAATATAGTAAAGAGTAATTTATATAATTTCAGGTTATATATAATATTATTCTTAATATTAAAGCCTTTATTTAAAGTTTACTTAAATCTAATAAACTTATTAATATTTATTATAAATAATTATTCTTCTTAAAAGATATTTAAAAGGATAATAATAATTATTTTATAGATTTATTTATATTAATAGATTTAATAAGAAAAAGTAAATTTATATTAATTATCTATTAATAGAGATATAATAAGGCTTATTATCGATTAAAGTAAAACGACGTTTCGCTCTCTTTCTTAGTAATAATACTATTTAACCTTCTATAATTAATATATATTAAAATAAAAGAGAATAACTTATTCGATAATAATAAGCTCGATTTACTTAATAGATAATAGTATTTAAGAATATTAAGTAATATCTTTAAAAGATAATAGATTATAATTACTAAGATTATTAAAAGAGTAATTACTTATATAGAAGGACTTAAATAAGATTAAACTTATAAAGAAAATTAAATATCTAAATATAACGTATATTATAAGCGAGTAGCCTATACGGGCGAGTAGCCTACCTACCTCGACTTTTCTAACCTTTTTAATTAATAATACGATT
>NW_021167696.1:0-1786 GCF_003724135.2 Verticillium nonalfalfae
TAAATTAAAGTAAGATTAGAATATCTATTTAAAGTATATTAGATAATAATATATAGTATCTTAGGGCTATCTCGATTATTTAGTTTTTTCGCTTTAATAAACTATTAGTTTATAAATATTATATTATCGAAAATAATAAATTAACCTTAAATACTTTAAATATATTCTTTTAGAATAAATTAATAAACTTAAGGTCTCTATTAAAGATAATTATTAATAATAGACTTTAATCGGTAGATAAGAGACTTCTAATAAAAAGGATAGCTTAATCCTTAGTATTATATTCTATATTACCTAATATAAATAAAGTCTTCTTAGAGTATATATTTATTATTATTATTATCGAGTTAAAGATTTATATCGTTAAGTTTAGTAATCTCTAGAATAAATACTATATTAATACCCTAAGTAATCTAATAATAAAGTTAATTATAATAATATAGAATAGCTTTATTAATATCTAGATAGGTTATAGTTCGCTAAGAGGTTTATCTCTATTTATAGAGAATATAAAGTATTTAGGATAATATCTCTATTATTTTTTTATTATCTATCGTTTACTTTTAAACTATATACTATCTAGTTCGTAGAGTATTTTATCTAATCCGAAGTAATATCCTTTATTATATATTATTTAAAGTAATTTAAGTATAATTACTTTTAATATATATAACCGTTATTAGCTAGTACTTAGTTCGATATTATATAGTAATTTATTATCTTCTTTAAAGGCTAGGAGGTTAATCTTTAATCTATATTTCCGTTTCCTTAGGTCCTAGATCTACTATAGAATATTCTTATAATATATATCCGTTTAGTATCTATCCGTAATTCTCTATTAGAGAGTAGTAGATATCTTTATATATAGGCTTAATAGGTATATAGAGTCGTCCTATATATCGTCTAGTTTATAATTAACTCGTAACTATAATTTAAGATCTTATTCCTATTAATACGACTCGTCCTTAGTAATAAATAGCTTTAAGAGAGTATCGGGAATAAGGTTTATCTTATTAAGTATATATATTATATCGAGGTAGAATTAACTTAAGTAAGTTACTATTAATATAAATCTTAAGTTTATTTTATTAATATCTATTATTATAAGATTAATATAGTTAACTATCCTTTTTAATACTTAGTAATCTATTAATACGATTACTAAGTATTAATAGGATTAGATTAATATCTATAGCTTCTATACTACTTATACTAAATAGGCTATTTCTAGTTCTATAGCTTTAGCTAGGGCCTTTAACTTTATAATTAATCTATTAAGGAATATAATTAATTATATTACTTTCTTAGAGATATATCTATTATCCTAATAAGCGTCTATATAGAATACGAAGAGTCCGAAACCTTTACTATTAGCGTCTATCTTAAAGAATATAATTCTACTTAGGTTATAATAGTATAATAGAGTCGGCTATATTAGTTCTTATTATAGAATATAGAATACCTCTTTTTCCTCTCCTATTAAGATAAAGGTCCGCTTTAAAGTATATACTATTTAAATATATTTATTTATTTTCTTTTAAAGGTCGACTTTACCTTCTTCGTAGAGTTATTTAAGTAAAGCTACCTTTCTATCTTCTAATAGTTTAGCCTTTAGCTAGTAATATAGTATAAATCTATATAATTATCCTATTATTCTTAAATAAATCTCTAAGTCTACTAATAATATTAGGTATTTTAGCTTAATAATAGCTATTAATTTCTTATTCGTAATCGATAGGCTTAATACGTTAACTCGAAATCTTAGTAATATTATAGAGGGGTATAT
>NW_021167697.1:0-1770 GCF_003724135.2 Verticillium nonalfalfae
AATTAATAATTTAATTTAATATTAAATATATTATTAATTATTCTAATAATAAATACGTTTTTTATAAATTTAATAAAAGTATTATTTTTATTATAAATTCGCTTAGTCTTCCTATAACGTTAATTAATATAAATAAATTTCGAAGCCCTTTTATAAACTTATTTAATATATTTAATATAAAATCGCTAATTAGATAATTAATAATAGTAAAATTAACTTTAATAATTATTTATTAAAATAATATATTTAATACCTCTCTCGCTTTATTAAAATAATTAAATATTTTAAGAAGATATTTAAAATTATTATTAATTTAATAAATAATAATTAACTTTATAATATTATAAATTATATTACTTCTCTTAAGCTTTACTTTATTAATTTTATAATATATATTTACTAAAATATTATTAATATATTCTTTATTATCTCTTTAATTATATTATTCTATAAGTTCTTTAATTAATTCTTTAATATTATTTTACTATTTAATTCTTCTTTTTCTAAATTAAACCTTAAAATTATAAAATTTTAGAAAACCCTATAATAATCTATTAATTTAATTATATTATTTATTATTAAGAAGCTAATATTTTAAAGTTTACTTTATTTAACTTTAATATAAAACTATATAATTATTTATTAAATAATAAAGATAAAGCTTACTTTATTTATAATAAATTTACTATCCCCTTTAATCTTAAGTTTATTAATCTTTTAGAGGAAGCTTTTAATAATAATAGCTCTATTTATTTATATATTTAAGGTATTAAATATCTTAATTATACCTTTATTAAGTAATTATTATCTTATATTTCTTAGAGTATTAAAGTAATAGTAATTATTATTAAAGATTACTAAGATATTACTTTTATTAAAAAGGAAGCTATAATTAAAAAGAAAAAAAAACTATTAAGAAAAAAGTAATAGCGAAAGCTATTAAAGCTAAAATAGTTAAAGAGAAGAAAGTTATTATTATTAAAATAAAGTTCTATAAAGCTTAAGAGGATTTTCACTATATTATTAATAACTTTAATACTTTTATAATTATCTTAGATAATAGTAATATAATAGAGGATTCTACTTTTGATTTTAATATATCTTTATTCTTTAATTATTTAGCTTTTTATAATATTATTATTAATTCTTTAGTAAATTATTTTAACTTTCTTAATAAAGAATATACTAATTTAATTAAAAAGAAGAATTAAACGTTTATTATATTTTTAATAAAAAAGATTAATTTTATTATATACTTTAATAATATTAAAAAGACTCTTATATTTAAGGTTTACGCCCTTTAAAGTTCTATTTCTAAGGCTTTTAGTAATTCGAAGGGTAATTCGGTTAAGTATTCTACCCTAGCTCTAGCCTCTAGCTACTTAGTAAAGAGGGCTTATATTAGGGGCACCCTTATAGAAGGTGCCTCTAGCCCAGGGCTCCTAGCGGACTTGGACTCCGCCAGAGTCCTAGGTCTGAGGCACTCTACTCTGCGTATAAGGGTATTAGCCCCGATATAGATAGTAGGAGATAGTTTAACTATTTATAATACTCTAAACGTACCCCTAAAGTGAGGTCTAATATTAAAGTAGTTTTTTTTTCTTTTATTTAAGCTAAAAATAAAAGAATTAACTTTCTAATAATATTAATTAAAAAGCTATATTATATTAATTAATTAATAAATTAATAATACTATTAAAGGTTTAATATTAAAGTTTTATTTTCTTTTTTATATAATAATTAATCTATAATTAATTTAAGGAATTAATT
>NW_021167698.1:0-1766 GCF_003724135.2 Verticillium nonalfalfae
ATTATATTAAATATCCTATTTAGGATTATATTTTATATTTATAATTAATAATATAAAAGAAATTATTAAAATCGATTAAAATATTTATTTAAAATATATTAAAGATATAAACTTAAAAAGAAGCTTCTTAATAGATTAAGATATTATTAAAGTAATATATAATTATTAAAAGTTTAATTTAAATAATAAAATAATTTTAGCTTTCTTTATAAAAGAAGTAATTATAATAGACGATATTATAATAAACGATAGTTTTAAAGAACCTTATAAATTTAAGTTATCTTTTAGAGTAGAATAACCTCGAGATATTAAGGAATTACGTATTTAGGAAAGTATTAATATTTATATAGAGAACCTATCTAAGGCTAACTAAGTTAAATAGTTATTAAAGTTATTCGATTATTAAAGAGATTATAATATTATCTCTATATTAGACGAGGAATAGATAAGAATAGATTTAATAAATAATTAATATTTTAAGAAATTAAGATTTAGAATATATCCCTTTAATATTAAAGATAGACGACTCTTAAATAATAAATTTAATAAAATATATAAACTAAAGTAATTAGAATAGATAAAGTAATTAACTCTATTTAATTATTTAGTCTTTATAATATAATAGATTATTAATAGAATTTATAAAAGTAAAGTTATTATAGATTTTAGATAATTAAATAATATATTAATATTAAATAATTATCTTATATTATTATAAAAAGAGATTATTAATAATTTATATAAGAAGTTATTTCTCTAAATATTTAATATATCCGCTTTCTTCTATTAATTATTAATCTATAATATTTATAAAAATTAAATAATAATTATTAATCTTTATAAATTAGAAAAATCTTATATAATATTAATAAAATATAGGAATTTATTAATATATATAAAATACTTTATAGATTAGAAGTTATATCTAAATAGATAATTCGCTTATATATATATTAATAATATAATTATTTTTAATAATTCTTTTAAAGAGTATTTAGAGTATTTATAGATTATATTTAGCTTTTTTAAAGAATTAAGATTAATATTAAACTTATTAAAGTTATTCTATATATACCTTTTTATAATATTATTAGGATTTCGAGGTAATATATTAAATTTATCGATTATAAATAAGAAATTAATAGCTATTATTAAGCTAAAATACTTAATATTATTATTAAACTTAGAGATTTATCTAAGAATAATAGAATAATTATATAGATTTATATTATATTATTAATTAAAAGCTAAATTATTAAAAAATAGAAAGCGAGCTTTACTTAAATAATTCTACGAAGAGGGTAAAATTAACCTTTAAAAGAAAATAAATAAATATATTTAAATAATATATACCTCGAAATAGACTTTTATTTTAATAAGAGAAGAAAAAAAAGTTTTCTATATTCTATAATGAAAATTAATATAACTAACTCTATTATATTATTATAACTTAAATAGAATTATATTCTTTAAGATAGATATTAATAATAAAGGTTTTAGACTTTTTATATTCTATATAAATATTTATTAAGATAGTAAATATATTTCTAAGAAAGTAATATAATTAATTATATTCTTTAATAAACTAATTATAAAGTTAAAGGCTTTAGCTAAAGCTATAGAGCTAGAAATAGCTTATTTAATATAAATAATATAGAGGTTATAGATATTAATCTAATTTTATTAATACTTAGTAATTATATTAATAAACTATTAAATATTAAAAAGGATAATTAATTATATTAATCTTATAATAATAGATATTA
>NW_021167699.1:0-1752 GCF_003724135.2 Verticillium nonalfalfae
CTCTTAAGGCTAATTAAGAGTAAGTTTATTTTTTACTCTTTTATTATTTATTTTATAATTTATTAATATTTTAGATTTATTAAGCTTTATATATAACTATTTTAATATCTTTAATAAGAATATAATATTCTATTAATTTATTTTATATAAAATAAAGAAATTACTAGAAATATTTAAAAGCTTATTCTTTACTATAATTAACGCTTTTACTAAATAATTAATAAATACTCTCCTATCTATTAAAAAAAACGAATAAAGAGACGTCTTTATTATTTTTAAAGTAAAAGGAATATAATTACTTTTAATAAATAAGGTTTTAAAAGTCCTTCGATAAATACTCCTACTTTATAAAGCTTTAGAAATCTTCTTAATAGATACTCGGATTATCTATATTAAAGTCCTCTTTTTAAGTAATTTTAAAGTTTTAAGTATAATTTCGCTATACTATTTATAAAGTATAAATAAGTTTTATCGTTAATTACTTAATAACTTAAGCTATATTTATATTAAGCTAGAAAGTATTCCTAGCTTTAATTATAATAATCTAATTATCGATCTAAATAATAATAGCGTTTTCTTTAAATATTTTATAATTATATATAAATAGTTTATTATAGTTCTTTATAGTAGAAGTATATTTAGTAAAGTATTAGATAAGGAGGTTATTCTCGTATCTCTATTTATAGAGTTCGTAGACTAAGGCCTAGAGAACCTATATTTATAGTTCGGTTTACGTCGTTTATCTATTAATAGCTCGATAACGGTCTTCTAGTAAAGATTTAGGTTCCGGAGTTATCTTCCCGCTATAGTTACTTTACGAGGATTCCGATAAAGTTCCCGCTAGCCTATCCTTAGAGTAATATCTATTATAATAAGCGGTTTATTTTTAATTTCTTATATACCTTAATTAATCTATTACTCGGCTTAATCTAATTATAAATAGAGGAAGTTAAAGAATATAAAGGTATTAAGCGGATAGCTTTAATTAAGGAAAGTAACTAAATTAGCGAATAATTAATATCGTATTATATTAACTTTAACTTATCGAGGCTATAAAATAGGGCCTTAATACTATATATAAATTATACCTTATCGCTAATATATTAGCGATAAGACGCTAATAAGGGACTAACGTCTAGTTCTTTATAGAAGGAAGCTTCCTAATAGACTAAGATATTACTAAGGTAGTATATAGTTATTAGGAGTTTAATTTAGACGATAAAGTAGCTTTAGCCTTCTTTATAAAAGAGGTAATTATAGTAGATAATATTATAGTAGACGATAGTTTTAAGGAACCCTATAAATTTAAATCGTCCCTTAAAGCGGAACGACTTTAAGATATTAAGGAATTATATACTTAGGAAGGTATTAATATCTATATAGAGAACCCGTTTAAGGCTAATTAAGTTAAATAATTACTAGAGTTATTCGATTATTAAAGAGATTATGAAGTTATCTTAATATTAAATAAAGAGTAAATAAGAATAGATTTAATTAATAATTAATAATCTAAGAAATTAAGATCTAAAGTATATCCTTTTAATATCGAGGATAGACGACTTCTAGACGATAAATTTAATAAAATATATAAACTTAGATAATTTGAATAAATAAAATAATTAACTCTATTTAATTATCTAATCTTTATAGTATAATAGATTATTAATAGAATTTATAAAAGTAGAATTATTATAGATTTTAAATAATTAAATAATATATTAATATTAAATAATTATTTTATATTATTATAAA
>NW_021167700.1:0-1728 GCF_003724135.2 Verticillium nonalfalfae
GGACTCTAGCAGAGTCTAAGTCCGCTAGGAGCCCTAGGCTAGAGGCACCTTCTATTAGGGTGCCCTTAATACTACCGCCTCCTCGAGCTACTATATCCTTATAACTCTATATAGCTAATTTATTCCTATCGTTCCTTTAATTTATAGACTATTTATAAATAGCGGATTCTATATCTATATATTAATTTTATAATATTAAAGGTAATCTATTATTCTTCTTATTTATTTTTATTATTTTAATTATATATATATATTACTATTTTTATATATTCTCTATTAATTTTATATATATTTTATTAATCTAATATATACTTTATTAATCTTATATATATTTTATCGATTTTATATATTCTATTTATTTTATATATATTCTATTAATTTTATAAATATTCTAATAATTACTTTTATATATATTTAGGATTACTCTTATACTAGAAATACTATTATATTTAAAGTTTATTATAATAATATTTCTTAATTAATAGATTAATTTCTAATTTAATATATTTCTTAATATTAAGCTATAATAGTTTATTATTATTATTTAAAGTATTTAATTCTATAAATAGAATAATTATTTTATTTTTAGTTTTACTTTTAATTATAATTAAAATAAATTTAATTATAATAGATAAAGCTTTAGTAAACTTAAGCGTTATTAATATAAATATAATTATAAATATAGATATTAATATAATTAAGGAAGAAAATATAATTAATTATTATATTATAGTTAATAAAGAAATCTAATAAATAAAAGATAATAATAGCTTTATTAGAATTTATTAAAATAATACTTATATTAATAATAATCTTATTAAAGATAATTATTTAGGTTATAATTTATTTATTTATATTAATAGAATCTTTATTAAAATCTCTATATCTATTATCGAAGATAATTATATTAATAATAACGAGGTTAGAAAATATTATTTTATAATAGATATTATAAAGATTAAGGATTAAGTCTTATTATTAACTCCTTTTACTATATTTTCTAGAATCTTTACTCTATTATAAATAGATTTTATTAAAATATATATATTATTTAAAGAAATATCGTTTTAAATTACTCTATCTTAGAGTTAAAATACTTTTATTAATATATTATTTATATAAGCTAAGATCGTAATTTAAATAATAACGATCTTATTCTATTTTCCGATAATCTAATATAAAAGTACTATTATCGAGTCTACTAATATATTAAGCTTAGACTTTATATATTCTAAAATATAATTATTCTTTTAATTATTATTATTATTATTTTTTATAAATTTAATAATTAATTTAATAATTTTATTAATAATTATATATTATCTTTTTAATAAATTTATTAAAATATATAAAAATTATTATTTATTAAGAATAATAAAGTCTTTTTTATTATTAAATAGAAATAGTTTATTTTTATTTATATCTCTTAATATAGAGATTAAGATTTTAGAGAATATTATAATAAAGAAAAGTAATAAAATATTATTTTATTTTAATTAATAATAAACTTTATTATATTTTTATTAATAAATAATTAAAATAAATTTACCTTTCTCTATTATATTTACTATAATAAATAAATCTCTTAAGTAAATACTATTATCTTTCTAAATATTATTTAAAAAGAAAAGCTATTTTTAGCGAATTTATATTAATTTATTAAATTCTAATATATCTTATATAAATATATTTACTTTAATAATAAATTAATATATAGCTTAAAGCTAT
>NW_021167701.1:0-1727 GCF_003724135.2 Verticillium nonalfalfae
GAATTTATAATAAAGTAAATACTTTTATTAAATTTATAAGAAACGTATTTATTATTAGAATAGTTAATAACGTACTTAATACTAAGCTAAGTCGCTAGTTTACTAAAATAATACTTATATAGGGGATTATTAGCCTCTTAGCTAGCTATTTAGCTATCGGTATCTTAATTAGCCTCTAACTAAAAGGGGTATATATTATCGAAATAGAGGGTAATATTAAATATATTAGCGAAGTATTATCGGTAATTAGGAAGATATTAATACTTAAAAAAAATTAAGATCGTAATAAAAAAAAAGGTAATATAATTAACGAAATAGTATAGCGAAACTTAGTTAATATAGAGGTATAAAGAAAGAAGCCTTATAAGAATAGTTATAATAAGTTATTACTTATATATTAGCGGTTAAAATTATTTTATATTACTATCTATTTCCTACGTTATAATTAATACTATTATTATAATAGTATTTAGTAATATACTTATAAATAACGTATCTCTATAAAAGAAGTTAGATAAAGGAACTAAAGTATATAGAAAAGCCTATAAAGAACTATTATTAAAGGATAATAGTGAAGATATTACGAGTCTAGGGACTAGACCTCCTAGAGGGAGGGTAATATAAAGAACTAGACGTTAGTCCCTTATTAGCGTCTTATTGCTAATATATCGGCGATAAAGTATAATTTATATATAGTATCGAGGCCCTATTTTATAGCCTCGATAAGTTAAAGTTAATATAATACGATATTAATTATTCGCCGATCTAGCTACTTTCCCTAATCGAGGCTATTAGCCTAAAACCTTTATATAAATAAGCTAAAAGAGGCTTACTTAGAGTATTAAGAATATTAATATCTAAATAGATAACTTACTCTATAAAGAATAAAGTCTTAGTATTTAAGGATAAATTATTAATATAGGTTTTAATATATTAATTTATAATATAAAGAATATTATATATAGATTTATAAAGAGTTATAATATAAAGAAGTAATAATATATATTTTATAAGAGGATTAAGAGATTCTTTATATAATAAGATTACTTCTATAGGAATTACTTCGTTAACTTTAATAAAATTAAAAGAAAGGGAGCTCGTCTTTAAATTAGTAATAAAAGCGTAAGTTTAAGTTTTTAAAGGATAAAGTTAAATTAATAGAAAGATTAATTTATAATTAAGAAGAGGAGTAAATTCTTATTAAATATATAATTTAAAAGGCTCCGAGTTAGTAATTTCTTTAACCTTAAAGTACTTAATAGTTAACTATTTAATTACTTTATAAAAGGGAATATTAATAAGATTAGAGGTATTATAATCTATAAAGATAGTATTATAATTATAGCTATTAATACTCTTAGGGAAGTTAAGAATAGCTTTATATTAACCTTTAAAGAAATATATATCTTAGTAATAGAAAATATTATTATACTTAGGAATATAAATATTAAAGATATAGCTATAAGGGCTATCGAAGCTTATAAGGAAGCCTTTCTAAGCTTATACTTTAATTTTATTAATATATAAAGAGTAGAGAATACCTTTCTTATATATATAACGTACTTCCTAGGTAAGTAGACTACCTAGGTAAGTAGACTATTCTATTATATTTATTAATATATAACCCCTATAAAATTAATTATAATACTAAAAATTAATTTATCTTTACTCGAAATCGTCTACTCTAATATAATCTATATATATTTAATATAATCGGATATTATATC
>NW_021167702.1:0-1719 GCF_003724135.2 Verticillium nonalfalfae
CTTTCTTTAGAAGGTATTTCTATATTTATTAATAGAATAATTATATTATTAATTACAAAGGTCGAAAAAGTTAAGGTAAGTAGCCTACTTAACTATATAGCTTACTCGATTATAATATATAATACCCTTTTTAGCTAAAAGTTAATTAAAATATTGATAGATAAATAATTAGCTAAAAAGCTAATAATCCTTTATATAAGTATTATTTTAGTAAATTAGTAACTCAGCTTAGTATTAAGTATATTATTAATTATTCTAATAATAAATATATTTCTTATAAATTTAATAAAAGTATTTACTTTTTTATAAATTCGCTAAGTCTTTTAATAATATTAGCTAATAAGAGTAAATTCCGAAGCTTTTTCGTAAACTTATTTAATATATTTAATATAAGGTTATTAATTAGATAATCGATAATAGTAAAATTAACCTTAATAATTATTTATTAAAATAATATATTTAATATTTCTTTTATTTTATTAAAATAATTAAATATTTTAAGAAAATATTTAATATTACTATTAACTTAGCTAATAATAGTTAATTTTATAATATTATAAATTATACTAACTCTCTTAAGCTTTATTTTATTAATTTTATAATATATATTTATTAAGATATTATTAATATATTCTTTATTATCTCTTTAATTATATTATCTTATAAATTCTTTAATTAATTTTTTAATATTATTTTATTATTTAATTCTTTCTTTTCTTAATTAAGCTTTTAAATTATAAAGCTTTAAAAGAAGCTATAGTAATTTATTAATTTAGTTATATTATCTATTATTAAGAGGCTAATACTTTAGAGTTTACTTTATTTAATTTTAATATAGAGCTATATAATCGTTTATTTAATAGTAAAAATAAAGTTTACTTTATTTATAATAAACTTAATATCCCTTTTAATCCTAAATTTATTAATCTTTTAAAAGAGGCCTTTAATAATAATAGTTTTATTTATTTATATATCTAAGATATTAAATATTTTAATTCTATTTTTATTAATTAATTATTTTTTTATATTTCTTAAAATATTAAAGTAATAGTAATTATTATTAAGGATTATTAAGATATTACTTTTATTAAAAAAGAAGATATAAATAAAAAGAAAAAAGAAACTATTAAGAAATAAATAATAATAAAAACTATTAAAGTTAAAGTAATTAAAGAGAAAAAGGTTATTATTATTAAAATAAAGTTCTATAAAGCTTAAGAGGATTTTTATTATATTATTAATAATTTTAATACTTTTATAGTTTTCTTAGATAATAATAATATAATAAAGGATTCTATTTT
This sequence comes from Verticillium nonalfalfae, assembly GCF_003724135.2. NCBI lineage: Eukaryota > Fungi > Ascomycota > Sordariomycetes > Glomerellales > Plectosphaerellaceae > Verticillium > Verticillium nonalfalfae. The sequence continues at coordinate 1,302 of NW_021167702.1, forward strand.
TAACTTTAATATATCTTTATTTTTTAATTATTTAGCTTTTTATAATATTATTATTAATTCTTTAATAAATTACTTTAACCTTTTTAATAAAGAATTTATTAATTCTATTAAGAAAAAGAGCTAAATATTTACTATATCTTTAATAAAGAAGATTAAACTTATTATATATTTTAATAATATTAAGAAGATTCTTATATTTAAGGTTTCTACCTTTTAAGGTTCTATTTTTAAGGCTTTTAATAACTTAAAGGGCGGTTTAGTTAAACGATTTACCCTAGCTCTAGCCTCTAGTTACTTAGCGAAGAAGGCTTAGCTAACCCCTTAGAAGACTATCTATATTATTAATATTAATAAATTAGCTATTAAGAATAAAGAGGCTAAAGTAATTAAAGAGGCTAAGGAGAGTAAGGATATTAAG
>NW_021167703.1:0-1708 GCF_003724135.2 Verticillium nonalfalfae
CTTAGATAGTAACTATTTATAATACTCTATACGTACCCCTAAGTAAGGTCTAATAGGTTTACTTTATAATACTAAATAATATTTATTATAGGAATAATATCTATTAATAATATTATTAATAATATTAAAAATTTAATTATTATAATCTAAGAGTTAAAGATTAAGAATAAATGATTCTAGATTTTCATCTAATAGCTCTAAGGAGGAGGAATAAATATAAAGGCTTTTCCTCTATAATTATTTAATAATAACCCTTAACTACTTTAATCTTTTATTATTTAAATATATTAATATTAAAAAACTAATAGAAATTAACTTTAATATTAAAGTAATAAAGTAATTTATACTTTATTATACTTTAAAAAGGATATTTTATTAAATATTACTTTATTTATATTAAATTAGAAAATATAATATAAAAAATTTAAAATATTTATATTAATTTAAATAATTTTAAAGAAGCTATTAGGGCTACCCTTATAGAAGGTACCTCTAGCCTAAGGCTCCTAGTAGACTTAGTATCCGCTAGAGTCCTAGGTCCGAGGCACTCTACTCTACGTATAAGGGTATTAGCCTAGATATAGAGAGTAATAGATAGCTTAACTATTTATAATATTCTAAATAAACCCTAAAGTAAGGTCTAAGAGAAGCTATTAAAGGAAGTTTTAAAGATATAAATAAAGAAAATTAGAATAAAAAGAAAATCCTTTAATTTAAATAGATTAAATTTATTTTTAATTATATTATAGAATTTAAGCTCTTAGTTAGTAAGTTTAATTAAATAGAGTTTACTTTTATAATTTATTTCTATAAAGGGTTTAAAGATATTATTAAAGATAATTCTTTTTATAAAAATAAGCTTAATACTTTTATTAAATATATTATTATAATTATTAAATTTAATTATTAGTAATATAAATAATATATTAAGAAAGAATATAAAATTATTAGAAGGTTTTAGAACTAGTATATATTAATAGTATTTACCTAGGGCTTCTAGAGTATTTACTTAGTACTATTATTATAGTTAGGGCTCTTATTAGACGGGGAGACTAGGGACGTAGTAGTAAGATTAGGCCAATAGGTTCTATTACTATAGATAGGCGTAGACCCTATAAATAAGTCTAAGTCTATTAATAAGAGGTAGCTCGAATAGCTACTTTTAGGATATATTAGGATCTTTAATTAAATATATAATATTATATATTAATCTATATAATTAATAATATAATAGAAGATAAATTAGCTTATTTACTAATTAAGCTTCTATGGAGCTTAATAGGCTTAAGCTATAGTAATACCCCCCTCCTCTAAAGCGAAACTCTAATAAGCTAAAGGAGTATTTAAGTAAAATTAGGTTTCTTAAAATAATAATAATAAAAGTTATTAATTACTTTATAAATATTCTCTAAATAGCTTATAAATATCTTAATTAATTTATTATAATTAATTTATTTAATAATATATTTAAAATAAAAATAGCTTTAATTATAATATTTTTAATAAGAATCTAAGATATTATTAATTTCGAATTCTTCTATATTTTTAACTTCGATTAATATACTTGCTAGGCGAGTAGACTACCTAGGTAAGTAGATTACCCTATTATACTTATTAATATATAACCCCTATAAAATTAACTATAATACTGAAAATTAATTTATCTTTACTCGAAATCGTTTACTCTAATATAATCTATATATACTTA
>NW_021167704.1:0-1707 GCF_003724135.2 Verticillium nonalfalfae
AGAATATTATATTCTTATTAAAGATATTAAAATAATTATATATAAAGCTTAATAAATTTAAGATATTAATAAATTATAAAATAAATAATAAAAGAGTAAAAAATAAACGTATTCTTAATTAATTTTAGGAAAACCTTAAGATATTATATTTAAATATAAGATTTTTATAAAAAGAATTCCTTAGAATTAATTATTAATAAAGAGAAGATAACTTTTATATTATAATAGAAGCTTTATATTATAATAGCTAAGAAATCTAAATTTATATTTAATAAGAACTCTATTAAATAATTAAAATATTATTTCTTTAATATTATTAAATATATATTTCTATTATAATAAACTTAAATATTAAATATAGAAATATTTTTAATCTAAGCTATATAGAAAAACTATAATTTTTAATATTTAATTATTTAAATTTAAAAGTATTAAAATAATAGAATTTTCGGAAAACGATTTAATATAAATCCTAACTTAAAGGATATTATATTGAAAATAAATATTAAGAAAATTATAAAAATATTAATAATTATTATCTAATAAGGAAAAGAGATTAAATTCTCTATTAATCTAAATATTAATATTATTATAGATATTATTAATTTTACTTTTATTTAATTATTAAAGTTATAAAAAGTAAAAGGTATTAAAGCCTTAGAATTATAAATATTTAATAAATAATTAAAAAATAATTAAAGACTATTTACGCTTTCTTTCTATTTATTAAATATATAGAATTACTTTTAATTATTATATTAATTATCTATATATATAGAATAATTTAAAGGATTAAGATATATCCTTCTATTTAATAATAATATAAATAAAGAAAGTATTAAAGTAGATATTATTATTTAATCCTTTATATAAAGCTATATATTTAATATAGATTTTAAGGAATTTATAAAAATAATAATCGAGGATAAAGTTAAAGCTTAATATACTTCCTAGGCGAGTAGACTACTTAGGCGAGTAGATTATTCTATTATACTTATTAATATATAACTTCTACGAAATTAATTATAATACTGAAAATTAATTTATCTCTACTCGAAATCGTCTATTTTAATATAATCTATATATACTTAATACGATTAGATATTATATCTAAGCTAGCTATAATTATTATACTTTAATATAGTTATAGATAATTATATTTAATAATTACTATTTATATAATTTTATTATTTCACGATTATATATTTAGATCTTTCTATTTAATTAAAACTTAAGCTTAATTTATAATAAGATATCCTTTATACTATATATAGGTTTTTTTAACTTTATAATATTTATTAATAGCTATAAGCTTTTATTAATTAATCTTAAACTCTTTATTAATAAAAGTATACCTATATAGTATAATTTATATTATTTTACTTTATTATTTAATAACTTTAATAATTAATATTAGAGAACTTCTTTAATATCTCTTAATCTAATTAATAATAAAATTAATATATAAATTAACTTTAATAGGGTTATTAGACGTCTTTAATATCTAAAGTTAAAGTAATTTAATATTATTTTTAAAAGGTATTAGAATCTTCTATATTACTATTAGCTTTAAAATAATATAATCTAAATTATAAAGAATAAACTTAATACTTTAAAAGCTTATTTATATTTTTTTTTCTATAAAAGTCTCTTTAAATATAATAGAAAATATAATAAAGAAATCCTTTTTAATAATATATTATATAT
>NW_021167273.1:0-199452 GCF_003724135.2 Verticillium nonalfalfae
GAGCGCTTGAACAAGCTGAGCCCGTCGTCGTCGTCGTCGTCGTCGTCGTCGTTGTTCTTGTTGTTCTTGTTGTAGCCGACTGGCGAAGATTGCTTGATGTCGGACGTCGTCGACTGCCGGAACGGAACAGAGCGCAACCACGGAAATCGGAGTATTCTTAAAGGAAGTTGCTCGGCTGGTGGGCAGTTGGTCGGAATCGACAAGATGTCGTGTTGGTCGAAGGGAATGGGGGCAACTGCGGCTTGAACCTAGGCCACAGAGCTCTGTCGAGTGCGAAAGGATACAATAGAGTCGTTCGTGAAGGTCAGGCTGTCAATGAGTGAAGCCACCAGATCGTAAAGACAAGTTGAAGGTCGTGGTCGTCGTTGTCGCATCCGTGTATCTCGGTCTGCGCGTTTGTATTGAGGCGCAAGCGCGCGTCTTGAGAAGTGTGGTCGCCCCTGGCGAAGTAAAGGCTGATCGTGGTGGCACGAATCAAGGGAATAGTTGTTCGTTTGATCTCAGGAGGCTCATATATGGTCTCGTCTCGCGGCACTTATCCTGGCCCAGCGGACGGCCCGCACAACACGCGACTTGAGGAAGGGGGGGGGGAGCGTTCGGCGGTTGTTGGCGGGGTTGGTGTGGGCTTGCTGGATTCGTCGAGGCGCGAGGCGAACAAACGTGTGAGTGAAAAGAAGGACGCGAAAAAGTTGGGCGGATCTGGCCCAGGTTGAACGAATCGAAGCGCGGTGCAATGAAGATTAGGCCGGGCGGGCGCTCGCGAGAAAGCGATTATATCTCGAGGGCGCGGCTCGCTGCAGCATCGGCAGTACAGAGGGAAGAGCAGTACTGCGCAACGAGGGCCATGGATACCCAGGAAGCCGGGGCAGCGCGCTCTGAATGCTGGGTGGGACGTGGGCGATCTGACAGGTCCCTAGCCGGGTTGTTGTGCTGGGTATGATTGTGCTGATAGCGTCTGTGTGTCTGTGTTTGTGCTCTGAGTTGTGCCGTCGTCTAATGGTCCTGCTCCAGCACCAGCTCTTCAAGGCCAGGATGCCTTGACTAGGGGACGACTTTAGTAGCAGTCCTGGGTTATCGTAGTGCGACCTTGTATCGACAAGGCTTCACAGGCCTCCAGACAGACGAAAGCAGAAGCCGCCCTGGAGCTGTTGGTGTCGAGGCGAATCAATGTAGTGGTGGTGCTGCTGATGGTGGTGCTATGCATGGGCAGATCTGGTGCATGGATGCAAGACAGAATGAGGTCAACGTGCTGGCGTTGCTGGTACTGGTGCTGGTGCAGTTTGCCCACCGCCAGGAATACGTCCTCAAAGCCCAAGGCAAGGCAAGAGACCTGGGTAGGTCCCTTCTTGTCGTTCATCTTCGTAGTGGCGCTTGTCGCCCTCCCTCCCTCACTTCTTGACTTTTTGCTCTCCCTCCTCCTCCTGTCAACCTTCACATCACTCTGCCCATTGCGTAGATTTTCTGAACCAGCGCGTGCATGGTTCCCGCAGCTGTCATGCCTCGAACAGCATGTTGAGCTGCGACATGCCAGGCAATGACGCCAATGACAATCGCAATGGAGTCCCCCGCGGGGCTCGTCAATGCGCGCACATGCCGCCTCAGCACCTAAAAGACCAGAAATGCCAGATGAGCGGGCCCGTCTTCTGCGTCCAGATGACCGTCGCATCGAAAGAAACCGCCAGATGCCATGGCTCGCTCCTTGCCGTGCATGCAAGCCTTCTAGCCAGGCATGCTCCTCCCCCCCACTCCCACCACCCCAGTCTCCCGCTGTTTGCAGGAAGCCTCACCTCGTCGGGGGATTGGCTGCTGTCGGACACCTGGACTGACCTGCCGCAGGTGCCGGGTACGCCCAGCCGAATCATGGCCCTTTGGAAATCGTGTGAGGGCGCCGGCTGGCGGTGCTGGTCTTTGGTGCAGCTGCTGTAGCTGCAGCGTCCCGCATGTCGGTCGACAAAGGGGACATGTCGATGGCCAATCCGGAGCGGCGAGTCTGCCGCCTGACCGCTGAACCAGATTCTCAAGACCAGACTGGTCTGTCATTGCCCGTACAGACACTGGCGCCATGCGGCCCCCATCGCCTCACCTGCTTCGTGGCTCCTCGTGGATCATCAGGCCGCAGAAATTTGTCACCCTCCTTCCGCCCAACCTGATTTGCCTTCTCGACACAATCGCCGCAGTCTTCATGGAAAGGACCCTTGGGCGGAGCAGTCGACGATAGAATAAGCAACCGACAGCATTCCAAGGGTCCGTGTAACTTCGATTAGTCGCAAGCCCCTTGCTTGACCTTATTGGCCGACCCGCTGCTTCGCTGGCAGAAGGGGGGTTCGATGTCCTCCTCCAATGACCTGGCATAAAAGATCACTGGATTCTTCTCTCGCCAATCAGTACTCGGGACTGGGTTTTCGCAGCACGGGACACGGGTTCGTCACATATGACGACAGCCGCTCCCGCCCACAATCGCTGGACTCGGGGTTTCTCGATCGGCGGAGAAAAGGGTCGGAAGATGGCCGTCGGAGATGCCGCGGCGCAAAGAGGCTCAGGGAAGGCCACGAGACGTGGATGAAATGCACGGCCCCGGGATGTCGGATTGCCAACGCCCGGACGAGATACCTAGATGCAATGGACTGCACATCTTCTCTGGCGTCCCTCGGCCGCCTTTATACCCCATCGACACCCAACTCTCGACGGGCCACCTCTCCCAGCTTTGTGGGATCGATCGCATGCACAGTGAGCTGGCAGGTTCTCATCGGGGACCCACACCCGTACAACCAGCCGCTATCAATGGCTCCGGCAGGGGGCAACGGCCGGACGGCTCGCCCATGACGATGCTAAGCTACGCTCCTGGTGCGCTGGCATCGCCTCACTCTGTTCGACTCCCTGGCGTCGAAGATTCGGAACCATCGCCGGTCCAGGATGCGTCTTGGGAATCAACGGGGGTGCCTGCGGTGCTTCCTTGGACAGGGCGACTCTGCAACGTGGACCCAAAAAGTCGGTGAGCTGAATTCAGGCACGGCCGGGAGATGTCCAATTGCCCAACCTGACAGTAACCGACTGCAGTTCCTGCAGTCAATCTCCATGCTTCTCCATGCTGCCGCACGCACTATCTTTGCATCAGTAGCCCCGAGACTGCTGGGGGGCCACGAAAGACAATACTTGGGACGAACTGCCCTCGTGGTTGAGCGGCAGCAAGGGACTGCTCCCACAACGGTGATGGATGATTAGAGAACGACGCAGACAGCGAATCACTGACAGTCAATGTGCTGATAATTCTTCGCAACGTCTAAACGATTACGAGGGTTGGCATGGGGCACGCTCTCTATGGGTGGCACTTCGGTGTAAGTGCTACACCTAGGATAACCCCGTCCCAGGCTCGGTGAGGCGCTTGTTCACCACCGCCACAGCTGAGCGTGACAAGCGTCATTGTCCACGTCTGCGCGGCCTCATACGTGTGGGGTATTATCTTGAGAGGCATGCTTTCCACTCAACGCTTGCTGCGAACGCTGTTGTCCACCTGTGTCAAGACCGCCAACGAGGAAACTGCCGTGGCTGACCGTCCGGGGATTGGAGATGAAGAGTCTTTGCTGTCGCTTGTGGAGGTTTGTCATTTGCGAATAGACTGGGGGCAGTCTGCATTCTCTAAGGTGCCGATGCCCTCCTGGATCTTGCCTCATCTTGCCTACCTTAGGTACCTGACTTGGGTAATGATCCTAGTAAGGTATCAAAGGTAGGCAAGCCACATAGTCTGCTCGAATTCTGCATTGGTAATGAGGACGTCCTTGTGTGAACATGGCCCGTGCGCGATATTAGGTTGCTGGAGCTTGTGGTTGTTGGCTGTTGCAGTGCTCGAGGGTACTCCTCTCGCCCTCGGATCCGACGTCAGATTTCTCGTTTCGACAGAACGCATTCAATTTCCTGCGCCCGCGTCTACTTTCTGCAGGCTTTGTGAAGTTCTTCATGAGGCCTGTACGCCTTGCATCCGACTCATCCGTCTTTGTCTTGCCTTGGCCATAAACACCAAATCCCGAAGCAACGCGACAAGCTACATACTCTTGCTGCTCACATTGGCGCATGAGCATCCTTTGAATCGCGACCTGGGACCCATAAATTCTGTGGCGCGTCGCTATCGCCGCTGCCGCTGCCTCTGCTTCTGTCTTCGTCCCCAACTCTGCCACCACGTCTCTCTCTCCCTCTCCCTCTCTTTCTCTGCCACCACTGCAAAGTCTGTTGCTGGAGGTAGGGTCTCGGGACACGCCGGATGCTGACAATGCCACGAATCTCTGGACCGATCCATTGACCTCATCACCGTCTCTGCCTTTCTCTCGAAGCTGAAGCCCCCTTCAGCGGAGACTCGTTCGTGCACACTTCGATCAACCAGTCCCAGCCGGAGCAGATCACCACGGACGTGACAATCACCCACTCGCGACCCGCGAGCACACCAAGGAGCCTTCCGTTCAAGCGAGCCTGCCGCCCAACAAGACTACACGCTTGCACCCCCGTCTCCTGGATCCCCAGGCTTTTCCTCCAAGGCCTTTTTAGAGCCTTCGTTGGAAGGCCAAGCGGTGCATTGCTTGTAGTATTGGACGTCTCTCTCCCGTACCGAAACTGCCAACCGTCAATTCCCTGTCTCTCCAGCAGTACAGGCGAGACTCCGACCGGCAGCAGGGCAAGCCGCATTGTGAGCAGCTGCACTTTCTCATCCGTCCTGGCATCTCGACGCAAAAGCCGAAAGCAGAAGCACGTACGTACTCGTCCGAGTTGAATCGGTCGACCGCGTCCCGGTGCCTTCGCCCCAAGCCGACGCATTACAGCCTGTCGTCCTTGGTGCTGCAATCGAACCGGCGAACCCCAACAACTGCTCCTTCGCCAGCTCGATGGAGGATGGGCTAGCGACGACAAAGATGGAGGAACCCAAGACAGAAGATGGAACTGTCAATGGGTTGAATGTCAAGAAAGAAGAAGGATCCTCCCCCCACGGTCACAAGCTTGCGTCGCGCAACTCTAGTCGCCGCCGGTCATCTAGCAGAACCCCCGTCGAGACAAAAAATGGGACAGAAGGCGTGTCCACGCCTGAGGCCACGCAGGGCTCCAAGTCTTCGCGCAAGGCGTCCCAGAAAGCGGCCAAGCAGGAGGCTCCGACCTTTGAGCATTACCCAGACATGACCGACGATGCTTGTGCCACGTTCCAACGAATTCCTGATTGTCTCTACGGCTCAAAGCACATGGGATCCACGGACAATGACGCCCTGGACTGCGACTGCCGTGAAGAATGGCGTAAGTCGGACATCCTTGTGCTTTTCGCCTTCGTGCACGTAGCTAACTGTCTGGTGCAACAACAGAAAATGGCGAGAACCACTCGTGCGACGAGGATTCCGACTGCATCAACCGTGCCACAAAGATGGAGTGTGTCATGGGCACAGGGAACTGCGGCGACGGGTGCCAGAACCAGCGATTTCAGCGCAAGGCTTATGCGGATGTCTCCGTGATCAAGACGGAGAAGAAGGGCTTCGGCCTTCGTGCCAATGTCGATATGCAAGCGAATGACTTCATCTTTGAGTACATCGGCGAGGTCATCAATGAACCCACCTTTCGACGCCGCATGGTGCAGTACGATGACGAAGGCATCAAGCATTTCTACTTCATGTCCCTAACGAAGCACGAGTTCGTGGATGCCACTAAGAAGGGCAACCTGGGCCGGTTCTGCAACCACTCCTGCAATCCCAACTGCTATGTCGACAAGTGGGTTGTCGGCGACAAGCTGCGTATGGGCATCTTCACCCTGCGGGGGATTGCTGCTGGCGAGGAGCTCGTCTTCAACTACAACGTCGACCGATACGGCGCTGATCCTCAACCGTGCTACTGCGGCGAGCCGAACTGCACTGGGTATATCGGCGGCAAGACCCAGACGGAGCGAGCTACGAAGCTACCCCTGGCGACGGTGGAGGCCCTCGGCATCGACGATGGCGATAGCTGGGATACGGCTGTGGCCAAGAAGCAGCGCAAGAAGAAGCCCGAGGAAGATGACGAGGACTACGTTAACAGCGTGCAAGCTCGTGGCCTGGACGAGGAGGGTGCAAGGAAGGTTATGGCCTCGCTCATGCAGTGCAAGGAAAAGTGGATTGCCGTCAAGCTGCTGGAACGTATTCAGCGCTGCGACGACAAGCAGGTGCTCAACTGCGTCATGCGCATGCACGCGTACCAGATTCTGCGGACGACGCTCACTACCTTCATCGACGACAAGAATGTTGTTGCTCAGGTGCTGGATATTCTCGACAAATTTCCGCGTCTCACGCGCAACAAGATTCAGGATTCCAAGATCGAAGCGACGATTGAGACTCTGGCCCACTCGGAGGATCCTGTCGTGGCAGCCGAGTCCAAGCGACTTCTGGAAGAATGGAGCAAGCTCGAGGTTGCGTACCGCATCAGGCGGCGCAAGGTGGACCCCAAGGCACCGGCCGCCATCAACTCCTTCGAGGAGCGCCGTAACATTGACCGCGAAGAGGACCGGTCCAAGCCGGAGCCGCCGGTTGTACTGGGTGCCGACGTCCCCAAGGGTCCGCGCAGCACGATCCCCCAGAGGAACCAGAACTTCTTCCAGGGCAACCGGCCGCCGCGGAGACATCCTGCGTACTTCCAGCAGCAGCAGCAAGGCGCCCTTCCCGAGGGCTGGTTCGAGAACACGGACAAGCGTGGGAACGTCTACTTTTATACGAAGAGCGGTGATACCACGTGGCAGCGTCCCAGCAAGCCCGCGCCGGACGCACCCAAGGCCATTTCAAAGGCCAAGCAGGAACAACAGCTCCTGCAGAGCATCATCCAGCAGGTCACAAAGGAAACACCCAAGTCGTCGGCATCGCGCACTCCGCAGCAGGTGGACACGCCTGTCCAGGACCCGAAGAAGGAGAAGTGGCGTTCTCTGCCAATTGAGAAGCAAATGAAAATCTACGAGAACACTGTAAGTGACTGCGCCTCGAGTCGTGCTTGACCTTGATTCTGATGATATCCAGCTTTTCCCGCACGTCAAGTATGTCCTTGACAAGTACCGCCACAAGCTGCCCAAGGAGGAATTGAAGAGGCTCGGCAAAGAAGTCAACAAGACGCTTGTTTCCTCGGATTACCGTAAGAATCGCGTCGAGGACCCCACGGTCGCCATCAATCACAAGAAGGTCAAGACGATCAAGCAGTACGTCAAGGACTTTCTTGACCGCGCTCTCATCAAATTCAAGGAGCGCCAGAGCAAGAAGTCCGAGCAGACCGGACAGACATTACCTGCCTCTGTGTTGCCGACATCGGATGGTACTGGAGTAGGGGAATCGTCGGCGCCAACCACGACCGCTGACATTCCCATGGTCGACGCTGATGATGATGTGGTTCTTTCCGACGTTGACGATGTTGAGACCGCGTCGGCCAGCAGTCTCGAGCGAAAACGGAAGCGAGAGCAGCTCGATACTGGCTCTCCTGACTTGACACCAGCCGGCTCGCCTTCTGCGAAACGTGTCAAAGACGACGACCTAGATGATCAGGCGCCGCCACCTCCGCCGCCGCCTCCTCCAGAGGCCGAGGAGATGGAGATTGGCGCTGGTGCTGAAGCCGTAGAGCAGCAGCCCCTGACGGCCGAGCAACTGGCGCTGCGTGAGCAAGAAGAAGCTCTGATGCGAGAGAACGAGGAGGCCGAGCGCCTCGAGGCGGCTGAAAGGAACAGCTCGGCCAATGGTGCCGCTCGTCTCGAGGAGCAGCGCCTGGTGCTCAACGGACACGTGCCCAATGGCGGCGTCATTCTATCAGGCGATGCCGCGCCCAACGACGGACCGCCTCAGGGCGGTGCTTGAGAAGAGAAGAAAACACGAAAGAGCATCGAAAGAAGACGGACAAATATAATGAGCTGCAGTGTTCTTCGAGAACGCAAAGAAGCACGAGGTTGACGGACGGCCTTTGTCATGGAGTAGGGATCTGTAAATTATTCGCGAAAAAGTCCGTGCTTGAACCTTCTTCTTTCCTCTCTTTTTGCACTGACGGACGAGTAATATGGCTGCATCGGCGTTTGGGGTTGAGATGATATGCATGGGGACTATGGCCGCTCGACCGTATGGCGGGCGATCGTGCCCGACCGTAGCCGGCGTATGAGGCGGCAAGAAAGGCTTGCACTACTGATCGAACCCCCACGAGGGGCATCGGAGCAAAAGGGAAACACGGCGTTTGATCGAAAGGGTAGCTGGTTTTTGGCTTTTGGGACATGCTCGCGCGCATACGCATATTGTTGCTCGTGTATGAGTATCCGGGGCATCACTTCGAGCGGGACAGCTCGACGCTTTGGGGGATGGAGGGATCAAGGGTGGTTCTTGAATGAGACGTGCTCCGTACCTGACGTGTTGGATGGAGATGAGTCTCTGGAGAGTGATGTGTGTGATGATTGAAAGTCAATTGGCGCTGCGCTCGCGCGTCGGACTGAATATAGATATGCATGTACATATGTATACAACTGTTCTGAACCTTTTATGTCTGGGTATCAATGCACTCCATGAAAACCGATCCCACCGTCTTTTTTTTTTTTTTGGTCTTCTCTACCGGCGCCGTAAATGATCCCAAAGAACTCCTATTCGCAGCGACTCGTGTGCCAGCATCTGTCCCCGCTGTAGTTCGAGTCGCCTTTATTCGTCAGAGTCGGAATCCGAATCGGAGACATCAATCTTGTGCCTCTTCTTCTTCCCGCCAGCTTCAGCCTCGGGCTTCTGCTTCTGCTTATTCTTGTTCTTGCCCGCAGCGTCGCCGGCAGCCTCCTCCTTCCTCTTGAAGACGAAACTCCTCGCGGCCCTCTCCTCGCCCTTCCACGCCGTCTTGCTCTCGCCCTTGCGACGCGCCTGGTGCGGCCCTCGGCCCTCCCTGCCGTCCTCCTCTTCCTCGTCTCCTTCCTCCTCCTCCTCCTGCTCCTGCTCCTGCTGCTGGGCGCCGCCCTCGTCTCCGTGCTCGCCTTTCCGCGCGCCGCCCTTGGCCTTGACGACGCCCAGGGTCCTCGCGTGCCGGTAGCCGGGGTAGCCGGCCCAGGGAAAGCGGAAGCTCGTGTCGACGTCGAGCCCGGCGTGGCGCGCCAGGTCCTTGACGTTCCACAGCGTGTAGGGCTCGCCCTCGAACAGCGTGACGGTGACGCGGCCGCCGGGGGCGAGGCTCGGCAGGGCGCGCTCGAAGAAGGCGACGAGCAGGGACTGGTTGTGGCGGACCTGGCGGTTCTGGTCGGTCGAGCGGCCGCCGACGTGGGGGAAGTTGAAGACGATGTGGGCGAAGGCGCCGACCTTGCCGGCGAGGAGGGTGCGCGGGCCGTGGTCGACCTTTGTGGTGAAGGGGCGCAGGGTCGTGGCGTCGGTGTTGTAGAGGATGCGGTTCGTCGTCGGCGCCGGTTTGGGGGCCGCGGGGACGGGGTTGCCGTCGCTGTCGTAGTCTTCTTCGTCTTCGTCCTCGTCTTCGGCGCCGTCGTCGTTGTTGTTGTTGTTGTTGTCGGAGGGAGACCGGCCCGTGTTGGGCGCAAGAATCTTGGCAATGTGCTCGCTGGCGTGGGGGTATTTCGCCAGCAGCTCGGCCTCGTTCTTCTCGAGCACCGTGGCCGTCAGGTTGGTGCAGCCGTGGTGCGCGGCGAGGCTCGCGGCGAAACCGAGGTCGCCCTCGCCGACGAGAAGGATGGCGTCATGGGGACCAAAGGGCAGGACGGGCTTCTGGTTCTGGTGCTGCTGCTGGTGGTGCTGCTGCTTCTGCTTCGAGGCGGCCTTGTTCTTTGGGTGTTTTGGCGGGGGAGGGGCGCTGTGCTTGAGTTTCTTGGAGCGGCTGGGAGCGTCGGGAAAGTTCGAGCCGACACGTCGTTTGGCCATGGTGACGGTCCGTTTGTGTGACAGCCGCAGACAATGTCGTCGCGGGCAGCCGGAGGTAAGGTTACTTCAGGAGAGGGGGGGAGAAGGAGGGAGGACACAGGTGCCGGGCTCTGCCCCACGGCGATTATGCTTGACGTTTTTTCTATCGGCGGTGGTAGCGCCGGGCGGGTCGGGAATGTCCCGCCATGCCGCTGGCTTGGGATGATGCTGATTGGGGAGACAGCATGTTGTGGGGCGCTGCAGGTACTCGGGACCTGATGAACTGGTGCGCCGAGATGGCCAACTTTGCTGGGAGCCAGCTGTTCTCTGATAAGAGGAACTCGGAGATGAGCGAAAGATTCCTTTGCATCAGACAGAAGCGTTGTCCATCATGTCCTGGACTGAAGCATTCCGTTCGCAATCGACATCGTTTGCTTCCGATATTGCCATCACAGCCGCAGCACAAACTTGGTGCTTGCTCTGCGGGACGTGGCCAGCGATCGACAGGGTTTCAGATCAAGGGAGCGGCCGAGCCGACAAGAGAACGAATCTAGTTGTCAAAGAATGGTACATGTAAGATACCGGCTAGTAGAAGAAGCATAGATAGACACGTCATCGCGAGGATACAATGTCGACTGTCCCGTTTTTCTTTCATCGTTTTGCTCTTACACTGACAGTTGACTTGTCGATCGAAGAGCTCGAGGCCGGATACCTGGCATCTGTGGAATTTCATCGACGCGATTCTTGACCATGTAATCCAGATACCACGTCTGCCTGCCGGCTGGCAACCAGCAGTTCACATCCGCCATTCCGTACTCTGCAAAATGCTTTCACCTCGGAAGTCAGAGAGAAGGTGGATTGGTGGCCTTCCCAGGTTGGCCCAGTGCCAAGTACATGTACACGATACATCCCCTGAGAACAGGGGTCAGATTTTTGCGGCTCCCGGATTTTCACAGACGCCGGTCCAATCAGGTGGCGTGTGAGCGGCCCAGCGTCGTCCGGATTGGCTGCCGTCTGCGGCTGCGGCTGGCAAGAGAGCGCGTGCTCTCGGGGGGGGGGGGTGGTCCACTGACGACTGGTCCACACGGCGCAGATGGGGGCCTTGTGGCCTGTCGCCTGTAGCCTGTACCTACCTACCCACCTCAGGTACCTACCTCAGGTACCTACCTCAGGTACCTTGGACGGTGCAGGTCGTGCCCCAGACGGGCCAAGGCCAAGCAAGGCCCAGCGCGAGGCACCAGCCAGCAGCGAGCGGCCAGAGCCAGATCTGGACGTGGACGTATTATTGTTGCAGCCGGGAGAAAAAGGGCCACCATCGACCTCGAGACGACGAGTTCCCTGCCGTCGCTATCCAGGGCCATTCACCGCACCCAGTGCATTCGCAAACCCATTGTCCTCTGCTCAGCGAGAGCTGCTCTTTTCGCTGATGCCATTTTCATTTGGCCCATCCCCCGATTCGTCGCCAGGAAAACATCGCCATCCGCCCGCCTGCCACCTTTCTGCGCCCCCTTCTCACCATCATCTGCGGAAGGAGCGACGTTGACCACGCACGACCTCTGTGGCCAACCTCCAGGCTCACTCTCGCCTCTCTCACATTCATCTCCAGCATCTCCTCATTCCCTTCCACTGGTTCCCAGTATCCCTACATCGCCCCTCTCCTCTTATTCGGAGGTTCTGCCGGCGAAGGCTCATGCTCTCTCTCGCTCTCTCTCACACACACATCCACACTCACCCGAGCATCTTTTCTGCCGTTCCCCAGACCTATCATTCCACCTAGGCGCCCTTCCTCACCCTCAGCCCACCCTATCCTCAAGCCACCCACCCCCCCCTTTGCCCGCTTCTCCATTCATTCATGAAGCGTCATCGCTGTCATGTCTGATACAGAACAGCCGGCAGGGTCGGCGTCCGCCACGCCAACGCCGACCCCCAAACCCACGCCTCAGAAGGGCAAGGGTCGTGGTCGTGGCAGAAAGTCCGCTGCCGCCACCAAGAAGGCCACGGCCGCGGCCATCGCCGCAGCCAACGCCGCCGCCGCTCCCAGAAAGACCATCGGCGGCCGTCGCGGTCGCACAAAGCAATTCGACGATGACAAGACCCAGGCCAGCTACGAGCGTCAGCGCGAGCTCAAGGCCTACTACAACGAGCTCGCCTCCGTCATCAAGCCCGCCCTGGCCGACCTCGCCGACAGGCAGATCGAGGCCATGAAGGAAGACGCCGACTTCCACAAGCGCGTCCCCGAGTATCACGTCCTCGTCAAGGAACTCAACGCGAGACTCGACGCCGAAGTCGACAAGGCCGCCCGCCGCCGCGTCATCAGCACCAATGCTGAGCTGAAGTTCAACGAAGAAAAGACAGAGGCCTACCACTCCATCTTCAAGGTAAATCGCCTCATGCTGCTGCTTTTCATCGTCTTTTCCGAGAAACCAAGAGGTCGCAAAAACAAGAGGCTCTTGCTAACCCACCTCGCCCCCGTCTCACAGAACTGCCTGGAGGATGCTGAGGAACGCTTCCTCGACGCCCAGATTCGACGCCTCGACGTCCTCGAAGAGCTCTGGCAGAACGGTCTGCCGATCGATGTACGTATCCCCTTTCCATGCCTCTTTCTTATACTGCCAAAACTTCGTGACTGACTCGGAAGCAGACCCCGGATGAGAAATATCTCTACAAGCCATTGACAGACAAGGAGATCGATGAGTTCGGCCCCTACGAGGTTTACCACAATGGCCACCTCGTCCCCTATCCTCAGCTTGTCGAGGGCACAGAGGCCTATTACGGCCGCCTTGCTGCGTGGGCGCCTGCTCCGGCTGTTGCTGAGCCTGAGCCGGAAACCTTCACCAAAGGCAAGGCACCAACAAAGGCTCAGCCAAAGCGCAGGGCCAAGGACCAGCCAGTGGCGCCCGTCAAGCACACGCAGAGCATGCTCTCTGCCCAGCCCACCGTGGACGCCGACACCTCGGAGCAGCAGTCGAGCGAAAGCACCCCGGTCCCGGAGAACGCCAACGGCACCGCTCCCGTGGCCCCCAAGGACCGTGAGCCTGCTCTTCCGGCCTGGGTGTCGCCACCCGACGAGTATGGCTGCCGCCAGGTGAACAGGGTTCCCACAAAGCAAGAGATCAAGGACCAAAAACTCATCAACAACCGCATCATCGTGCCTCCATCGTGGGAGCTCGATCCCATCGAGATCGGCTATCGCGATTCGACCAACGATCCCACGCGTTCTGCGACCCTGGCCAAAAGAGGCAAGTACTACGGTCACAATGATACCAATACGTGGCACTACGATCCCATGCTTGCCAGACATGATGCTCGCGCTGCGGTTGAGGAAGACATGGACCAGGAAGTCGTCGAAAAGCACCAGCTGCATCCTCGTTACGGCTACTTCCTTCCTCAGAGCAAGAACGATGCCGAGTCCCCCAAGACCGATGAGATCAGGAATAAGCCTGTCGTTTACCTGACCCCCAGCGGCAAGACCCTCCACGCCTCGCGGGCATTCCAAACCATCAGCACCGAGCTGAAGAACCGAGACAAGGAGTTGCACAGGCATTGCGCCTCTCTTCTCGCAACAGTCTGTGAGCGTGATGGCATAGATGCGGACCAGCTTGAGACGCCCGAGACGATGGATCTTAAGAAGATCCGCGCTGAGATAGAAGCGCAGCGGGAGCAGATGGCCATCATCGAATCGGCTAGACAGTCCGAGTTTGAAGAATCAGCACGTGCCACTCCCGAGCCAGCACAGTTCATCCCCAACAACGCCTCCGCAGCCAATTCGAAAGGCCTGGCCAGCCTCTGCGAGGCCGCCCTGTCAACGGAAGAGCCCAAAGTGGCTCCAACGGCGCCGCCCGAGACGGCTGCAACACGTCCCATCAGAAGGTACGATGCCATTCGCGACATGCTCATCGAGCACGCCCCTGCGGTGCAGCCACCTCCTCAGGTACCTGACACCCTGGCTCTGTCGGCTCTGGCCGACCTGTGCGCGGCAGCCCCTCTAAACCAGCCGGTTGCTGCTGCTGCTGCTGCTGCTCCTACAGCAGCTCCCGCCATCGGGCGAGCCGCCAAGCGCTCGAGAGAGGACGACATGCTCGAGACGGAGGCGCCGCCGGAGAAGCGACACTCGCTCGCTCACATTATGGAGGATCAGCCTACTCCTCTTCGCAGGACCCATGACGAAGCACCGAGCAAGCTGCTCGGTCACCTCAGGCAAGATCCCGTATCTTCCGTGTCACTGCCACCGATTGAGGAGTCTTCTCTGCGCGGGTCCTTCCACCCTGGCGCTCTGCACCATGATGGCCCTCTTCTCATGGAAACGCCAGTCCGCGGTCGGGGGCGCCAGTCATCCAGTCACCTTATCGAACCAACGCCGATTCGGTCCATCATGCACCAGGACACGGCTCCCGCCCGCCCCATCGAGATCTCGTCCATGCGGTCATATCATGATTCCCCCCAAGTCCACTATGGGGTTATCGACCCCCGATTGGACATCGACTCTAGGTTGTCCGTGCAGCCTGATCCTCATCCGATCGGCTACGGGCGACACCAACCCACCTATAGCTCCCAGCCTCGTCCACCACCGGCTTCGCGAATGCCATTCTCCAACCCTCATCTAGACCACAGGTCGCCATCCCTTCCTCCGTTACGGCCTCAACAGCAGAGCCACGCAGATAACAGCAATGGGGCTTACCCTTACGGCGGAGGTCGGCATAGCCAGGACACGCCATTTTCTCGCATGCAGTCTGGTGCACCTTCTCACGGGTCCGGGAACTACCCGTTCCCTGGTATCAGCACCAGCCATGCCATGCCGTCGCCATACGGTACCCAAAGCTACTCCTCCTCCTACGCGAACATTGCGCCCTCTCCCACACAGCCGATGGGCGAGAGTCCTTCTATGATGCCGTTCACACTTCAGCCATTTGGTGGACCCAACTTTGACGGCAAGGGGGGAAGCGCATCATCTACGCCCAACAATGCCGGGCGATACCGAGAGCTCGCCCCGGCGCCGCTGCCCGCGCACCGACAGGGCCACGGTCAATCGCAGGAGCTCCGAACTGTTCAGTATGTTCCCGGGGACAATATCAAAGACTACACGCCCACCGAGCAGCCGCCGGCCCGCGGCCCACAGACTGTTCGATCATGGAATCAGTGGCAGCAAAAAGGGCGCCACAGCATGCCAGCCCAAGACCGGCGTGGTTCGAATTAGAGGAACGACGACGTCGGAGCGCTTCGACCGGCTCGCATTCCCCGTGCTCCGGACGAGATCACTGCAATGAAGCCCCAGTATAATGGGGAGACGACTCCCAAAACTATTATTGAAAGTATGCCGGCTAAAAATGCCGACCAAAAGAGCTCCAAACGGCGCTCGAGGAGAACAGCGCAGAGTGCCCCGAAAATTTCCAAGACGACGGCCCCCAGGATTCCGAAGAGGGCGAGCAAGGCACTCATCTCGACTGCCATTCAGTCGGTAGAGAAAGTTGTGGGGGACGCTGCTCCCAAGACAGCCCCTCGGCCAATCATTGGGGCGGAGACAGATGCCTCTCCTCCACGGGCAAATCGATACGGTTTGCGACCCCGAAAGCCGAGGACGATCACGGGCTGAGCGAACTGGGGTAGAGCGCGAGTATGGAGAGCGTGACCAAGAACCAAAACGATGTGGTCCGCGGCGAACCTTGACACACACACACACAGCGAGGCGTTGGTTTTGACATTTTTTGTGTATCACCATGGGCGCGGCATAGGATCATTTCCCTCTCGCCCTTCGTCCCCGTGTTGATGGGGACAAGGGTGCGTCCAGCATTATATTTCTTCAGCTTATCGTCCGGATATGGCATGAGGGCGGCCCTCTTCCCTTTCCCGACGGACGGATGGATACGCGAATGGTCTCCGGCGATGACAGTCTCAAGGCGGAGAACGACATGTCGACGAGACCGAAAGGCAAAGTGCATTGGTGGGGGGGGGACAATTTGTGAACAACACCCCGAGGCATCGTGGCCTCTGCATATTGTTCAGTGGTTTCCCCCCTCCGCAACCCAGAAGAAACGAAGCGGTGCACGAGAGCTCCTCTCTCTGCACCTTGCTTTCTTCTTCTTCTTCTGCTTTTCTTTTTAGTGTGATACAGGGAGTCAGAGAAGGCTTTGGTTTTTTTTTTGTGTTTTTTCTTTGCTGCATAGGCACCTCCGTGTGCAAGAGGCTGGTATGCCTGCGGAATGAAAGACGTTAAGAAAAGAAAATGACTGCATCGCCCCTTGTGACGTCATGCTGCACCACCTGTGACAGTTTGTTATTTTGGCCCCAAAGCCCGGCGGGGACTCGAGAGAGTGAAGCCGAAGCGGGAGTTGACATTGCATGGCATGCATTCGCGGATGCGAGTCGATACGAATGAACATATCACAGGTATTTCACAGACCTCGCATGCTGTTGACGGAACCAAGCTACTATTATGCAGATTAGAAATCTGCCCTGCGCCCCTTTTATCTTCTTCTATCATATCCTTGATATCTTCCCGGCCTCGCCTCTCGCCTGCGCCCTGCAGCGTCATGTGACCACCTTGGTCGTCTACCATGTCCCCCGGCCCCCTTTCAACAAGTGGCGCGTGTTTCCGGGATGCCAGTTGCGTTCGTGCCCCTTGTCGCAGACCTCTACTGTGTCACCACGGGCGCCGCGCCGACAAAGTCCATCCCGTCCATCGACATGGGCATCATCATGCCCGGGTCCCCGAGTGCCACGCCACCATTGGGCAGGGCGGCGGGCATGCTCTCCGACAGGAGGCCGCGACCCAGGGCGCCTGGGGGGTGGAGCGGGTAGACGTTTGCCTCCATGGTGTTTCCGTCAAACACGACCGTGTTCTGGATGGGCTGCTGCGTCTGGCCGAGGACGTTGATGACATCCTGCGCGAGCTGGCCGCCGAGGATGGCCGCGACGGGCGCCATCTCACCGCCCAGGCTCTGGAGGAAGCTGCGCAGCGTCTCGGAACGAAGCGTCTCGGAGAGGAGGCCCAGCTGCGCGTGCTGCGCCGTCGCCAGCTTGGTGAAGAGGCCGAGGTCCTCCTTCGTGTGCCCCGGCAGGCGCCCGCCGCTCAGCGTTTGGAACTCCCAGAGAGCGCGGAGACAGGAGAGGGCGGGGGTGACGGCGCGCTTGCGGCGGGGCGTCTGGGTGTACTCGCGGGGCAGAGATGCGACGACGTCGCTGGCGAGGTACCACGTTGAGTAGAGCTCGCGCTTGGTGACGGACTCGATGGTCTTTCCGCCTTCCTTCTTCGTCTGTACATCGACAACGCTGCGGGTGCGAGTCTCGGACCCGAGCTTGGTGGCGACGTTACTGAGTTCTCTTTGGATGACGTAATCGTGCTCGATGAGGTCGGCAAAGATGAAACCGTAGAGGCCGTGGCAGCCGGCAGCGTAGAATGCCTTGTTGTGCAGGCGAGTCGCTGTGTTGACAATGTTCAGGGTGAAGGAGTCGAGGTCCGTGGCGATGACAATGTCAAAGGCTGAAAAGTAGCTCGACCCCTTGGTCTGAACACGTTCGGCGTCGGCGTGAACAACGACGCGGGGGTTCATCTTCTGGACGGCGGGAGCGGCGGCTTGGGCGCGATTCTGGCCGACGAGCGAGTGATCAGCGGCAAGGAAGAACTGGGAGCCGAGATCGGCCTCGGTGACAACGTCACCGTCACAGATGGTCAGGGAGCCGATGCCTGCGAGGACGAGGTTCTTGGCCACTTCGTTTGCGAGGGCCTTCATGGTGATGAGTAGGATGTTGGCGCCGCGAATCTTCTCCTGGGCCTTCATACCCCAGAGGCGAATCTGGCGGTCGTAGAGGGCGATTTCATCTAGATGGGTTAGCGCGTGCTCGACAGCCGCAGGAAGAGGGCAGGTGCTCGCTTACCAGCGCTGATGGCGTTGTGCGGCATCGGGGGGATGACGCCGTTCGCTTGAAATAGGTGTTGGCTCGGGTCAAAGTGTTGTTGTGTCTGTACCAGTTGAGGCATGAACATTTCGCCAGTGGGCAGCATGCCGGGAAGAATCTCAGGTATGGCGCCTGGTGCGACTTCCTGGAGAGCCTCGGGAAGGACCTGATCCATCGCGGCGGCATGAAAGTTCTGGCTCAGGTCGACAGGGAGATCCTGCGGAGGGTTGTTGTTCATGTCTGCTGAAGGGTCCATGGTAGCGGCTGTGGTGAGATGGAAGGTGGAAGACCGCGGTCCTTCGAGTGGAGAAGTCGCGGAAACGCAAATGACTTGTCGGTCAAGGTTCGGGATGTTCCCCGATGTGTAATGGGAAAGGCCCCTATGACTCTATGCCTCCTGCAACTTCTCGGGGAGCCTAGGCTGTGATATCCGGAATACCGTTGCGCCGATTCGTTTGGTGACCCAGTGTCAGGCTGGGTGAGCTTCCACGAGGGATGAGTGAGCGTTGAGGAGCACGGGTCAGACAGATGGCAGTTGCCTCGCTACCAATCCTCAATGATGGCCTGGTCATCGACTTGAGCGCACTTGTTGGCCTTAATAGTCCCTTGAGGGTGGAGGGAGGTGCTGGATGCTTGTGTTGGCAACTGTGATGGCGAGACGAATACGGCGAAGAAATGGTCAAGACATGGTGTCGATCGACTTGTCGCGTTTGCAGTGGAGGCCCTTCATTGGTGTCTGTTGGTTTGTACCTGGACGAGCCAAAGGCACGGGCCCCGGCTGGGGCAGCCCATCTGGGTCAGTTGCGCTAAGCGGGGCCACCTGGCGGCTTCCGAGATACCGCTTGGCCGTGACTGGATGACGTATATGGGGGGCCGTTGTTGCTTCCCTTCCTGGAGGTATCATCGCAAGCACCTTCCATCTCAACAAGGAAGAGGCAGCAGAGGTACGCACCTTGCCTGCCTGCCACGTTCTCCTTGGGAAGGTGCGTTTGAGATCACGAGGCAAGCAGTGCCGAGGATGGCAGGCACAATGAGTGCCAGGACTCTTGCACGACTTGGGAGAGGGACACGGTGGGACTCACGCACGCATGGCAGGAGGGCCTTGACAATGGCAGCATGACCTTGGCAATGGCATCGTAGCACGGCTGGTTCACATCGAAGAACGAGGCTCCTCCACTTCGCTCGTCCCGAAGCAACAGGCCGCTTGCCGCGTACCTACGGTATCGACCTGCCTTCAGCATCTGAGTCGAGAACCAGCGCCTCGACCATGTCCCAATCTGCGCAGGGGTGCATCTGACACACATGGTACAGTCGTCACTAGCCCCTTCTAGCTAGACAGACACCGTACACGCCTACTCGCCCACGCTCGCACTTGGCCCTCCGCCCGCCGTCAGTCACGCACCACCTACCTGGGTGGGTAAGTAGGTAGGTATCGGTGTCCTGAAAGTGGAGGGTGCACCTCGTTCAACTCGAGGCGCCCTGACGTCTACCGATCCCACCGCTCGTCACCGCAACCTCCCCCCACCCTCTCTCAGGCTCCGAGTCGAGATCACGTCAAGCATCGCCCTGGCTATGCCACCACGCCCGACCGCAGACATCTCTCACACCTCATAGTCTTCCGAGAGGCACACAGCATCGGCCCGTTCTGCCCGTCCTCTCTGTCCAGCTGACCCCGCCCCGACCAAAGAATGCCGCCACCGGCTTCCGACCACTGGCAAACACGAGATTCACAAGATACCGACTTTCCACCCCTTCCCTCGGATTGACGACTACCACCGCTGAGAGCCGACTTGGCTTGGGTTCGACGGACCATCGACGCCTCGACAGCACCTCCCGGAACCACTCTCAGCCACCCCGTTGCCGACCACCTCTTCCCCCTCCTCGCACCAAATACCGTCACCGGGACCGACCGAGCCCGCTTACGAAGTCGGCAACAGGCTGCTGACAGGGCGTTTGAGGCAGAATATCACGAACTACTGAGTGACTCTGAATACTTGACCGCCCCAACCCGCCTTTACAACCCCGCCAGCGCCAGTACCGTGCGTTTCCTTGAGCACCATCGGGACATTCAGCGTAACGCAGCCCAAGAGCTCGACCCCATGGCGAACCAGGACAACTCACGAAACTACCTCTCAGACCCTTGGGCCGACGATGACGACGACCAGAGGCGCACTCGTCGTCGCATTCCCCCCATGAGGATGCACCCTCTAGGCGGACCCCAGAGCGGCAGAGGGTCGTCGAGGCTGGCCATCTCGGCCCCCGAGGATGAGGACGACGATCTCGACTCGGTGAGAGCCATGTGGAATCGACGCCCTCAGCAGACATTTTCGCCCTCAGCCCCGTCCCATCCCTCCATGAATTCGCCCGGCCATTTGTCTCCAGTTCTACGACCGCCCGAATACGCCGACGACAGCCGTCGCCCCAAGCGACGCAAGTTAGACTCGGACAGAATCGCTCCAAGCTTCAAAGGATTCCGATACGGCCGGTATGGACAAGTCGAACCGGGCGAATTGACCATGGAAATCGTCAGCTGCGACGGCGGGCTCTTCGCCAATGAGTCCTCCTACGCATACGAAAACATACTCAAGAATGACCCGACCGTATATTGCACCAAGTCTAGCAAGTGCAACATTGTTCTGAGGCATCAGGGGGCAACCGTCTTCAGTCTCAAGGAGCTCGTCATCAAGGCGCCCGGGTCATGCAACTACTCGTCGCCGTAAGTGACTGACCTCGGACTGACTCCCCCATGAAGGCTAACACTGTTCGCAGTGTGCGCGAGGGAATGATCTTTGTCTCCATGAACCAGGACGATCTGCTCGCCCGAACGACTCAGTATCAGATACAGTACGCGCCCCCCCGATCTGGGCGTACCCGGGACCCGCGCGCTCTGGCGCCCATCATATCGATACGTCACAATGATGATGGTACGACCGTCACGCGGACGCGGCTGCGCACGAGGCCTCTCCATAACTATTCTGATGACGAAGAGGACAACCAAAGCACGGCGCAGATGCCGCCCGACTTTGCCACTGACCCACCGCCGTTCAACATAACTACGGAATGCGACGAGGAAGAAAGCGATGAACCCATGACGAATATGTTCTATCGACGGCCCCCCAACCGAATCGGTTCTCTGCCTTTTGAGAGCGACAGTAGCGACGAGGGCAACCCCTTTGCGCAAGACGAGTACGGCCTCGTGGATGCGTGGTCGCCTGCGGCCCGACGGCGCGACACGCAGAACATGACACTAGCCGAAGCTGCCAACGCACACCACCAGGTAGCGCACGAGGCCAGCGCCGGGTCCAGTGATTTGATGGTGCCTCATGCCAAGTTTTTTATCGAGAAGGATAAGAGCAAGTGTACAATACGCTTCGATCCGCCCGTGTCGGGGCGGTTCATTCTATTAAAGATGTGGAGTCCACATCGTGAATCGTCGAGCAACATCGACATTCAGGCTGTGATAGCCAAGGGGTTCGCGGGGCCGAGATACTTTCCGTCGGTAGAGCTGCGGTAGTGCTCGGTCAACGAGGCAATACGAAGTTTATGAGAGACCATGCATGCATAGCCGTCAGGTACCAAAGTGAGCCATCTGTATGACATTGGTGCTTGTTAGCCTGTGTTTCAACATGAGGGCATATTTAGCATTGTACACTATGGTTACATGTATTGTGATGAGCTGGTGATACATAGTACATAGAATCCTGGCCTATGACGGGATCCGAAGCTTCTCCCAGAGAAAACCCGAGGCACAGTTTGAAGGGCATGCTAGGAACGCCCCGTGTGTGTGATGATGCAGACGTCAGCTTCACGCCTTGACGGCGTCGGGCTGGGGCGCCTCAGCAGCCTCACCGTCCTTGAAGACGCCCTTGAGCGCGGCGCTCGGCTCGTCAACGAGCTTGAACATGCCCCTCGGATCCCGCAGGAAGACGCCGGCCGACCGCGCGACAATCTCGTCGACAGCCATGCCCTCGAGGTCACGCAGCGTGGCGCGCATCCAGGCGACGACGGCGGCCAGGCTCCGGAGGTCGGCGTCCTCGCGGGCCTTGAACAGGTTCCGCCAGACGGCGGCGGCGAGGACCCTGTCGCTCTTCTTGGCGAGCCCCTCGTCGTAGGCGGCGATGAGGCCCCGCCACTGCATGAAGATGTCCTTGAGGTAGCGCTGGCGCAGGGCCGACGACGTCATGCCGTGGTTCAGGTGCATGACGCGCTCGCAGTCGAAGAAGAAGTTGTCGACGAACTGGGCCTGCATCGTGCGCGCCGCGTCGCGGTCCAGGCAGCGCATGCGCGCGATGATGAGGTACATGTGCAGCATGGTGACGTGGGACCACGAGCTGAACGAGGGCGAGAGGTTGAAGACTTTTTTTTTGTTTCTTGGATCAGCTTGTCGTGCTCGTCGAAGGTGAGGGAGGAACACCAAGGAAAGGAAGAGGGGGAGAGGATCGAAAGAGGGGAACAAAAGAAAACTCACTCTGCAGCCACGGCCCGTGGGGGGTGCCGAGCTCCTCGCCGTCGTCCGTCTTGGGCACGTTGTCGGCCTTGCGAAGGTCCTCGGCGATGGTGTAGGCGGCGGGCGCGGCGCAGACCTTGTACAGCTTGTCGAGCTGGTTGCTGAGGACGTAGGGGTTCCCGCCGAGGCTAGGCTGGAACTTGCCGCGCAGGGCGCCGGCGAGGGCGCCCGAGACGGGGCCCGTCTGCTCGTCAGGGGCGGTGCCGGGGGTGCCTGGGCCGACGGACGAGGCGGGCGCTGATGGTCGCGTGGGGGCCTTGGCGGCGCGACGCCACGCGGAGCTGCTGAAGGGTCGTCGTCTCGTGGACGCAGCGGGGGAGGAGGCTGTTGATGTCGGACTCGCTGTCGTCGTCGTCGTCGTCGTCGCTCTTGTCAGTGTAGTCAAGGCGGCTGGGTAGAAATCGGCCGTAGCGCGGAGGCTCCTGGCGAGGAGCCGAGTGTGCTGCCTGCAGCTTTGGCAGGCCATTGTTGCGGTGTGCTGGGCGTTATATGGCATATACAAGGGAGTGTCGTTCGATTCAAGCTCCCGTGGCTTTCAACCTTCGAGAGACGGGGGGCGAAATGATGGTGTTGGTGGGGGTTGAAGGAGGAGAGTCGTGACCACTACTCGGCGTGTCTGAACGTCATGCATCTAAAAAAGTTCATGAACGCATCGACTTTCTGGAGTTGGAAACCCCATTTCCCAGCACATGCTAGCGCCGGCGAAACTACGGATCGAAGCGCGTGCACGGGTCACCGATGCTACTGCTGGTGCTGTCAAGGCTGTGCACATGTTGTCTTGGGTGGGGGCGATCAGGGTCTTCGTGGGGGTTGCATCGCCTGAAGCGGGCCAGAGAGGCATCGAAGAGCAGTCATGTAAAGTTTGTATCGTTATGTTGGGTTGGTGTACAGAATAATACAGGATGATACAGAGGTTTTACATGGGATCCCTCCAAGTGCATCACTGGTACTTGGCGAATACCAAGGAAGCATTCGTGCCGCCGAATCCAAAGCTGTTCGACATGGCAACCTTGACCTCCTTTTCCTGCGTCTTGAGCGGCACATAGTTCAGTTTCGGCCCAACATTGGGCTTCTCAAGATTCAACGTTGGCGGGACGAGGTTCTGCGTAGATTGTCAGCATACACTGCCTGCGTTTTCCGCGGTGGCTGGCTGGCCGCTCACCTCCTTGACCGACAGAACAGAAAACATCGCCTCCACAGCGCCGGCCGCCCCCAGCAAGTGCCCGACAGCACCCTTCGTGCTGCTGACAGTCACCTCAGACTCGTCAGCGACGCCCTCGTCGCCCATCATGAGTGTCCGAATGGCGGACGCCTCGGCAGCGTCTCCGATCTGGGTCCCCGTGGCGTGGGCGTTGATGTAGTCAACGTCGGCCGGCCTGATGCCGGCATTCTTCAGCGCCGCCCGCATGGCCCTGAACGCGCCATGGCCGTCCTCCCGCGGCGCCGTCATGTGATGGCTATCCCCGCTGCACCCGTACCCCTTGACCTCGGCGTAGATCCGGGCCCCTCGCGCCCTCGCGTGCTCGAGCTCTTCGAGGACAAAGACGGCCGAACCCTCGGCCACGACAAAGCCGTCGCGGCCGGCATCAAAGGGACGACAGCTCGCTGCGGGGTCGGTGTTGTACCTCGTCGACAGCGACCGTGCCCTGCCGAAGCCGGCAAAGGTCAGAGGGTGGATGCAGGACTCGGTACCGCCGGCGACCATGACGTCGGCGTCCCCAAAGGCGATGAAGCGGCTGGCGTCGCCGATCGAGTGAGCCCCCGTGGTGCAAGCCGTAGTGACGGCGTGGTTGGGGCCCTGGAGACCGTGCTTCATGGAGATGTGGCCGGCGGCCATGTTGATGAGAATCTTGGGCACGAACAAGGGCGAGACCTTCTTGTAACCCTGGCGCGGAGTCAGCTTCAACACGTCCCGCGCAGTGGGAGAGAAAGAAGGCCATCCCAAACAGGCGGGGGATGCTCACGCCTTGGTCAAACGCCAGACTGGTGTCGTAGATCTCTTCGAGGTTGCCAATGCCGCTCCCGAGACAGACGCCCGTGGCCTCTTTCTCTTCGTGGCTCGCCGGGTGCCAGCCGGCGTCGTCGAGGGCCATCTGGGCGCTGGCGACGGCGTACTGGGCAAATGTGGACATGCGGCGCATCTCTGTTGGGTTCAGCCACTCGGGTGGTCGCCATTGCTCTGTCGGTACGAGGCCGGCGACGCTGCTGGTCATGTCTTTCCAGCGCTGGCGCGGCTCGAGGTGGTGCAGGGTCGTGATGCCCGACTCACCAGCCAGGAGACGGGACCAGGTGGTGCGAACGCCCACCCCGAGGGGCGTGATGGCGCCGAGGCCTGTCACGACGACACGTCGCATTATCCTGCCATGCCAGAGTTCTCTCTAGCTTTCGAGGTGTGAGACGAGTCGAAGAGGATTTGGACTGAAGAGCTCTGAGGCGATTGCGTTTGCCGTGTAGTGCCTCTCTTTGCTCACAGGCAAAATAGGTACCTTCAGTGGCAGGGGACGTCAGAGCTTGAAGGTCGATGGTCAGGGATGAGCTCCAGGAAGGACTATGCTAGGCCCGATTCAGTCGAGTTTCAGGTCTCGAACGCTACAACCGAACTCGACACTGTATTGACAGTGGCCAGCCCGTGTTGAATTGCGGCCGAAGACCCCTAAAAAGCTGATCTGCACAGTGTGAAACATCGGACACGTCTGTGGAAGGGGCGGTGCTCAGCTTCACCTTCCCATCTCATCTTACCCAAAAGCACCACGTCGTCTGTCCCGATCATCGTGCTGCGACTCTACTCAAGGCTTCCACTTCAGCCATTGAGTATCGTTACCTTTGAACATCGCCGGCATGTTCTGATCACATCTTCGCATACATCTCTGGCAGAGCTCCTGTCCACGACTCAAGACCTAGGCCCAAGCCCAAGGCTTTGACCCAGGCCACGTTGCGTCCTCATGCGGCTCGAGCCATACACACAGATTGACCACACCTCAACTTAAACCAATCGAACACTTTTCTCTCAGCACCGCAGCCTCGTTTGCAATCTTGGACGCGAACCACATAGATCTCAATTGCCGAAGGGGACAGCCTCTTCTTGCCGATTCAGAGTCCGGCATTCTGTTCTGCTTGTATAGACTCCTTCGCCCATCACTTGCCGTCTTCTCCGCCATACTCACACCGACGATATCATGGCCACAGTGTAGAACGCGACGTACGTAGCCTTCCAGACGACGAAAGCACCACCGCCACCAAACCTTGAGCACCGCTTTGGCGACACGCCCACGGCGCGTGGTCCCCTACAGCGCAGCCTTCGCCACGACACTCTTGGCTCCGAACACAACAAGCACTTCATTCGTGGCTTCTGCGACGCCGCGAACTATACTATTAGCTTTTTCCACCACTTTCCCCCCTTCCTCGCCCAGAGCTTAACAGAATCACCCCCCCCATTTAAGCCCACTGCCTTCCATGCCCGCGGGGAAATCGTCTCGTTGTATACATCTCCCATCCAAGTGGGACGCCTATCATGGCGCGAACTTCAAGCAGCCGGGTGTCCAAGACAGCCTCTGGTGCTGCTGCTGAGTACGATGACTACGAGATGACCTCCACGGCCGAGGCTGCAGCAAGTGGGCGCGAGACAGACAAGAGCGTAGGCCTGACGGCCGCCGGCTTCCAAGAAAGCTCCGGCCCCGTCGGGGACCTACAGCAGAGTCTCTCGCAATGGGGTGAGTCAAGAGCATTCAAGGGCGACGTGGGTGATGATGATGAGCAAGCATCCGAACATGAACTTCTCTTAGATCCTGCCCTCCCCGAGGAGTACGACGCGCGACCAGGAGCCCAGCGGGATAGTGTGGCCGACGACGAGCTCGCCATGGACAAGGAGGACGAGGAGGACTCTCCTTATGCCGAAGTCCGCTCCGCCGTTCGAAATTACGATGAGGACGCGCCTTGCAACACCATACGAGCCTGGACAATCGGCTTGCTCCTTGTCGTCCTCGGTGCCTCTATGAACACGTTCTTCTCGCTACGCTCGCCATCCATTGGCATCAGCCCCCTCGTCGCTCAGATCATATCGTGGCCCATGGGCCATGGCTGGACCAAAGTCATGCCGACGAGACGCTTTGAGACCTTTGGCATCCGCTGGAGTCTGAACCCGGGTCCCTTCAACCGAAAGGAGCACTCCATCATCGTTGTGATGGCTAGTGTTTCCTTCTCAGTCGCCTATGCTACGGACATTATCCTGGCCCAGCTCGTCTTTTACAAGCAGGATTTTGGCCTCACCTTTCAGATGCTGCTAACCATCTCGACGCAATCCCTGGGATACGGCATTGCGGGTATTCTGAGGAAGTTTCTCGGTATGATTTTCTCGCCGCCCCTTACCCCTCGTACAAGCATCCCGGCTGACCTCGCAGTCTATCCCGCGTCCATGATCTGGCCCGGCGTTTTGGTGTCTGTGACCCTGATGAATGCCATGTACGATCGCAGCGACAGACCTGACCCCTCTATCCTCGGCGGCAGAATGCCGCGCTACAAGTGGTTCGCGCTGGTCACTCTGGGAGCGTTCTGCTACTACTGGATTCCCGGATACTTTGTCAAGTGCCTGAGCGTGTTTGCGTTTGCGACTTGGATGGCCCCCAGAAACCCTGTTGTGAATCAGCTGTTCGGCGGCTCGACAGGTCTCTCACTGTTGCCTCTAACATTTGATTGGACGCAGATTTCGGGTTTCGTTGGTTCTCCTTTGATTCCTCCCTGGTAGGTCATGCAGACACCTTCGCCGCAGTTGCCGAACATTTTCTGATTGTTTTCAGGGAAGCCATTGCCAACACGATGGTCGGCGTCATCTTCTTCTTCATCACCTTGTGCTCCATCTTCCACTACACCGGCGTCTGGTACGCGCAGTACCTGCCCATGAGCGATTCGGGCACCTACGACAACACCGGGCAACGGTACAACACGAGCCGCATCCTCAGGCCCGACATGACGCTGGACGAGGAGGCCTACAAGAACTATTCGCCTCTGTTCATCAGCACAACGTTTGCCATGTCGTACGGCTTGTCGTTCGCCGCCATCTCATCTCTTATCGTGTACACATACCTGCATAACGGAAAGCAGATCTGGCAACAGTATCAGAACAGCGCCAAGGAGAAGCCTGATGTTCACATGAGACTCATGAGGAAGTATAAGGAGGCTCCAAGTTGGTGGTATTGGTCTCTCTTCGCCGTCGTAAGTACACAAACACCTAGCTAGCTCGGTACGGGGAGGGGGGGGCTCCAAAGTTGACGAATATGCAGATGCTTGGTCTAGGGTTTGTGGCCGTTCTAGGATACCCTACCATGATGACCTGGTGGGCATTCCTGCTGTCCGTGGCCATTTCCTTCTTCTTCTCAGTGCCGATCGGCATTATCCAGGCAGTCACGAATCACCAGATCGGCCTCAACGTCATGACCGAGTTTGTGTACGGATATATCCAGCCCGGCCGGCCGCTGGCGTTGATGATGTAAGATGGCCCACTCATCTGTCGTGCGAGGCATCACTCTGACCATAGTACAGTTTCAAGACGTTTGGCTACATCACCATGTCTCGCGCGCTCAGCTTCGTAGCTGATCTCAAGTTTGGCCACTACATGAAGATCCCACCGCGCACCATGTTTTGGGCCCAGGTTGTGTCGACAACAGTCTCGTGCGTGATCCAGATCTTCGTCCTCAACGGCGCGCTTCAGCGCGTGGAGGGCGTCTGCACTCCGGAGCAGGTGGACCGCTTCACATGCCCCGGTGCGCGAGTATTCTTCGCGGCGTCGGTCATCTGGGGTCTCCTGGGCCCGGCGCGCATGTTCTCCCCCGGCCAGATCTACTCGGGCCTCTTCATCTTCTTCGGCGTCGGCGCTGTGGTGCCCATTGTCATCTACTTTGCTGCGAAGCGCTGGCCCAAGTCGCCCTTCAGCTTCCTCATGGCGCCACTCATCTTTGGCGGTGCCGGAAGCATCCCGCCGGCGACGCCGCTGAACTATCTCAGCTGGGGCATCGTGGGGATGACCTTCAACTACTGGATTCGCAAGCGCCACTTTGGATGGTGGTCGCGGCTGAACTTCCTGACATCGTCCGGTCTAGACCTCGGTCTGGCGCTCGCGACGCTCGTTATCTTCTTCGCGCTATCGATGCATAAGATTGAGCCGCCCAAGTGGTGGGGCAACACTGTGTACAAGGAGACGATGGACTTTAAAAATGAGGCCATTCAGGCCTTCGTAGGTGAGGGGGAGACGTTTGGTCCCCGCTCGTGGTGAGTGGGGGAAGCCCCGGCAGCGTGATGCACGAGGGAGGAGGCTGCGGCGAGGTGGAGCGTCTGCATATAATTCTTCATTCAGGGGTGCCGGGGATGCGTGGGAGGGTTTTCCGGAGGCGCGTGGATGCGGTCTAGAAGTTGAAATGTACGTATTCTGCCGGTTCGTCAGACCCACGGTTGAATTGGATGTCCTTGGCAGAGCAAGGCAGTTGAAAGCGTGTCAAACATGAACATGCAGGGTGATACTGTATGATGGTAACCTCTTCCCCCCTTTTTTCACCCCTGGCCAAGCGTCCTCAGCCTTCGTGTTGCTCGGACGCCAAGCAGCGTCGCATCTCGCTGGGTCGATCAGCGCCATTTCTTCCGTGTGTGAGCATGGGGTAAGAGAAGACTCGAAGAACAGGCTCCTTGCGCAAAGCACTGCCACTGTCGTGGGCCACATGAAGCTCTCCCATAGTGCATGTTTGCGCCGTAAAGAATCGCGCACTTTTTTCTCTTCCCTTCATGTCTCTTTTCCCTCTTGTCTCGATTCCACCCGTTCGTCGCAAACATTGTCAAAGATTGCCTGCGCTCGTCCGCATAGTGCACATCCCACAACCTTTCTCCACACATGCTGTCATCCTTTCTCTCCAGCACGATGTACATGGATCCCTCACGCCATACGCACGCGCCTGCCAGCCCCATGTGAGAAGACGATTTCCTGTCAGTGCCATGCAGACGCGCATCAGCAAGCCTGGCGCATTGCGTCTCTTCAGCTCTCCGCGGACATGGTGGTCAGCAATTAGAAGTAAGCCGCAATCCCGACTGCATCTCCGAGGCCGGTCTGTGCCTCTGTTGTTTTCCTTTTGCTCAGCCCGCTTTCCCTCTCTCTCTCTCTCTCTCTCTCTCTCTCACACACACACACACACACACACACCTCTCCTCTCCACTAGTCGCTCTCCAGCGACGACGACGTGTATGGTGGAGAGAGAGAGAGGAGGGAGTGGGGCGGGCCCTGCCGGACCGGGTTGCTGGTAAGAAGCGGCATGGCCTGTGTAGCTGTCACTCTGCTTGTTTCGTTTCTTTTCTTCTTCTTCTTCTCCAATCTCCTGCATACATCTGCATCATGACAGGTGAGTGAGATCATGCTGGACCAAAACAAGCGACGTGCAGAATTGTGGCGGCTGTTGTTCTTGTGGCAGTGGGGGTTTTTTTTTGCCCTGGGACAAGACATGCGTCGAAAAGCGACATGTCGATATCTGCAGCCGGAACCAGATCCCGTGTAGCAACCCTGCCACGCTCCATCCCACTTGGCGATGCTCGGCAACGGAGTTCTGACGACGTCTCTTGTCCTGGCCTGTTCCCCGGCAGGCTGTCGACACTCATCATTTGTTTTTCTTTGCCTCAGAGAGGGGGGGGGAAGGCCTGTCAGCTGCGCGGGGCCGACATTGTCAAGGGAATGGCCGGGTTGCGGCAGATGAGCGGGAATGAAGGGGGCGGGGGACCATAATGATCAGGAGGAGTAGAAGTAGGAGGAAGATGTGAATGTATTGCATCAGGGGGCGACGAAAGGCCACCTGTGACGCCGGGCTAGGCGAAGTGATTATAAAATCAGAAAAAAAAAACGAACCGTCTAGAGTCGTCATCATCTCCGGGGAGACAAGTGATTTCTTTTTGAGCAGCCCTCGAGTAAAACTGCTTTCAAGTACGGTGCTTTGCAACCTTGAGGATTCAATTAGCTTTCCAGGGCCAAGTTGAGGTTCAGATCGCTCAGCTACTTCATCTTCCCCAGGCTCGCTCACACTCTATCTTGACGTCTAGACCACGAGCGACCTCGTCCAGCGATCCACCGCTCACTGCTTCGACCCCTCCTCGAAGCTTCTTCTTTGGAAAGGAAACGCCATAATCATCACCATCACCATCGCCGCCATGGTACCTCCAACCCTCGAACAGCGGTCGAACCTCAGCCTCAATAGGAGCACCTCTTCGGCTTCTCCTCACCAGACCCAATGCGGCCCCTCTTTTAAGTTGGCGCCGCCCGAGTCAGCCGCCGCTCAACCTCGATTCACGACGCTGAGACAACATCCCCCAAAGCATCACCAACCCTCTAAGCATCACTGTCCCCCTAAGCATTCTTATCCTGCTCCGACGAGTCGACACGCTGCCCGCGCCGACGAGAAACACCACGAGTCCGTCATCGTGGCCGCCGACGGGGAGAAGAAGAAGACGACCACGACCACCACCACCATGCCCAGGGAAATAGAAAGGGACGGGGATAGAACCGAGAAGTCGGCCCCGAATCCCGCCTCTTCCGGAAGATTCGGCTCGGCTCTCGACCCCGACTTCACAGCACGTGTTATCGCCGCCACCGGCCGAAATGCCAACCCCCGCCTGGCCGAGATCATGCCTGCCCTCCTCCGTCACCTGCATGACTTTGCTCGTGAGGTCGAGCTCACCGCCGATGAGTGGATGGCCGGCATCCAGCTCGTATGTACTGCCCCCGTCCAGCCGAGTCCAGTCCCTCTGTTCCGAGGCCAGACGCCCGATGTATCACCATACTGACACCGTCGCAGCTCAACGAGGCCGGCCAGATGAGCAACGACGCGCGCAACGAGACGCAACTCGTGTGCGACGTTCTCGGCCTCGAATCCCTCGTCGACGAGATCACCTCGCTCAAGCAAGGCCCAAGGCCCTCCGCTCCGCTCCAGACGCAGCCGCCAACCTCTGATGCCCGGGGTGGTCCGAAATGCGCACCCCAGAAGACTCCAACGGCCCGGGCCCCAGCAACCTCGACGCCGTCCGCCATCCTCGGTCCCTTCTACCGCACCGCGGCCCCCGTCCTCCCGGCCAACGCCTCCATCATCCACCCCTCTCTCCTGACAGACCCCTGCTACGCCTCCCGCCTGACACACCTCACCGGCCGCGTCCTGACCCCGGCGGGCACGCCCCTGGCCAACGCGACCCTCGACGTCTGGCACGCCGCCCCCAACGGCCAGTACGAGCAGCAGGACCCGGCCCAGCCCGAGATGCACCTCCGCGCCCGCCTCCCCACCGACACCGACGGCCGCTTCGCCCTCTACTGTCTCCGCCCCCCGCCCTACCCCGTCCCCGACGACGGGCCCGCCGGCCGCCTGCTCGGCCTGCTAGACCGCCACCCTTTCCGCCCGGCCCACATACACTTCATCGTCTCGTGTCCCGGCCGCCGCACGCTGACGACCCAGCTTTTTGATGCCGAGGACCCCCACCTCGAGGACGACACCGTCTTCGCCGTCAAGGAGGACCTCATTGCCGTGTTCCGGCCGGCCGACGAAACGGATCCAATGGGGGCCAGATGGCGGGTCGACTTTGATTTTGTCCTGGCCGAGGCGGCTTGATCCTTCCCTTCTCTGATGCTCTTCTTCTCCTTCTCCTTCTTCATCTTCTCACTCAACGGGCGGCATGCTTTGGGGCATTTCTAGACAAGAGAGGCGTTGTTGATGGACTCGGTAGAGTGGCAAGCGATGCAGGGTCACGCCTCCTTCATTTAGGGAAAAGTAGTCCTGTAGGGGAAAGTAGCAGATAGAACGGGCCGTGTCAAACACGAGTGCCTAGCTCCATTATCTTCGGCCCCCGGGTCTCACCTCGCGAATATGCATCACATGCACGGCTCACACGCGGGCACTTGTATCAGGGCCGGAAAATGAGTACACACACCCTCGTATTTGCTATTGCTTTGTCCTGTGGGGGAGACGTACGGGTGCCTGACCGGTGGCCTAGTGTGATGGATGCATATGGCTGTGACTGGATTGCGATGAAGCAAATGTCTGTTTTCGATTGCTCATCAGCTTTGTGGAACATGAACATGAATAAATAAAACTTGGGTATCCTTTTCTTCTCTCCCTGACCTTTTGCTGTTCACCTTTTCGACGTCCGTAACTCCTCCCCCAAACCTGCCAAGCCCGCCCATGGCCATGCAAATTCCCATTACGCAGGAAACTCGTCAAGAACAACAATTCCCTTTCCTGCTCTGTTCTCCAGTTTTCACAAACCATTGGTAAGCTGAAAGTCTCTCTCACCTGCGTGGTCTGCAGCTCCAAACATCAAAACTCAGCGGGTGCGAACAACGAAGATGACGAGGGGATACTGTGGCCAGTAGGCATCGCATCCCCGTTAGAAACAATCCCACCGGCACCGTATCGGCCGTATGCTGACGCCAATTTGTCGTTCGGTACATGTCCTGGACCAAGTGCTCTCTCGCTCTGAGCCGCCGCTCTGGCTTCTCCGGGTCCCATTGGCCTTGCCGATGTTGATGGGCCGCCATTCGTTGCCACCGCGGGCAGTGCCGAAGTCGGTGCAGGTGTCCAAGGCCCCCATAGGTTGTCAAAGTCCAACTCGTTGTCACCCGTGTCCGTATCCCGTCCCCCACTGCTGACGGCTGCACTACTCGCCGGCGATACACCCGCAATTCCGAATGAGGGGTGCGGGGTGCTTTCCATCTTCATCGCAAGCGGCGCCGGTGGTGCCGCCATTGCTCTGCTCGCAGAAGTAACTGCCGACACCGGCGAGACGAACGAACTTCTTCGAGATCCTTTGCTGGGCGTGAAGATGCCAACCATGGGGTCAACGCCGCTGGCAAGGGGGGCAGGGCCAGGTAGAGCAGGCGTATCCATGTCTTGCTCCCGAACATGTGCGACAGCCGCCTTGAACGAGTTGAGAATATAGAGCAGTCGATTAGCCTGGGGGTCAGACTTTGCGCAATACTGCATAATAGTGATTGAGTTGTTGATCAACAACTCGTACGAGGGGTTCGCATAGACTGAGCCGAATTCATTGCTCAGTACGATAAGACTGGCAGCAAAGAGGAAGTATCTAGCGACAACACGGTTAGTGATTAGTGAAGATGGAAAGCAATGCTACTTACAAGACAAAAGGGTTTCGCTGCGGCAGGTAGTTGCTCTCATATGCCTGCTGTACCAGGTCGATGGTGTGGGTGGATGCAGCGAAGCAAGCCTCACAATACTTGGACATGCGGTTGACCCATCGAGGGACCGGCAGCTTTACTCCACTGCGTTCGTTGTGGACTTTGCTGAGTTGACAGATGAAGAACGGTCTCGTCAGAAGAAGTATCGAGTGCGAGTAGAGAAGGTTCACATGCAGGGCGGCGATGCCCTGTGCTGCGTGCCAGGGTCTTGTCCGCACCTTGGTGCAGTGAAGATCGGGATGTAGGGAGGAGCTCCACTTCTGGCATTGCTCCGCGATTTCATGTGCTAGTCGCAATGATATTCGTCTTCGGGCGTAGATCTTCTTTAGAATTTGGCCAATGACTTGACAGCTTCGGACGGCTGCGTCGAGACCGCTGGAGGTATCGGAGACTCGAGTCAGCTCACCCACATGGTTCTTCTCGAAGACCATCAAGGCGTCCTCTGAACATTCGTCTTCAGCAATGGCGGCTGGGCGTCCTAAAGAGGCTGCCAAAAACCTGTCGAGGACAAAAAGGCTTCGCCATAGGTTTCGTCTCAACCTCACATCCTCGCTCGTAAAAATGGAATGGTTCTCTTGCACTCTGTGTAGACCAAGAGCAAATGCAGACCGCACTGCCATGCCTGTCCACTTGTTAGTCAAGACTCTGTAGCACAGCACGTGACAAATTACCAAAGTAGGCATATGCCGCATTGCGCTTCGAAACAGCGAGCATATAGACGGCCATCAGGGACAACGCCTGGACAGACCAAAAGTCGGCGTCTTCAAAACCAGAGACGGGATCTGCAAGAGATTTGGCGCTGCGAAAGAACATTTCCGCTCTGTTGAATTGATCTGTCCGAAGCTTTTTGAAAACCGCGTCTTCTCGAGTTGACGGCAACGGCGTCCCGAGAACAGTGCCGATCGCGAACGTCAAGTAAAGCAGACAGATAAAAGACGACTGTGCGGAAAGAGGATCGGAATAACATGCCCCAACGGAAGCCTCAAATGCCGAGCGGTTGAAAATCTCAATCAAACCATGCGTCTGAGAAAATCAGTCGGATGTGGTAAAAAAAGGTAATGATCAACGCCGAAGCCGAGCGCGACGCGATCACCAGGCAAGATGGAGCATCACTCACATTGGTGAAGAAAGAGGCAACTAGAATTTTCGCCGTTTCTTGATCAGGCAGGATGTGGGATGGTCGCACATTCGCTGGCATGCTGATGGTCGGCTCCATGATTTTGTGTCGGCTTGGATCCATGGTGAACGCATTGGGACCTGTCCTTGTCTCAACAATCATGCGAATGAGCTGCAGATAAGCCAACGAGGCAGAGTCTCCGACATAGACTATGGTTCACCAGGTCAGCCCGTCCATGCACTAAGATTGGTACTGGGACTTCTTACGTAGCCTTCCAGTTGGGTCCTGTAGCATTCTCGTGGACTGAAGAAGGGACGTCTCTTCGTCTGGCCCAGAAACCGTGCTATTTCTAGAGTTGTTTTCGTACTCATGGTCTGGCGCCAGAAGCTCATTGTCTGGCTCAGTGGATGTGCTGGGATTAGTGTCAACCCTGGGACGTCCCACGATGCTCCCGTGTCGACTAGGATCGTTGCTCCAGGGCGCATACACCGTGGTGGGACTATGGTGATCTGGCAAATTGATCTCTGGTGAATCAGTCTTCACCGGTGAACTATCGTCAACATGGCGTCGCTTTGCTGGCGTGGCGGACGGGAGCGGGGAGAGCTGATCTAGATCGCTATTGGGTGCCTTTATGTAGGTACAATCCAGGCTCCGTTTGCTGCAAGTATTGCAGGGCTGTATGCCGTTGCACTTTCCGTTTATGTTAGCAACCAAAAACATTCAACAAGACGCCGAGCGGGGGTATTTTTGAGTATCAAGATGGTCAATTTTGAT
The DNA here is from genome assembly GCF_003724135.2 of Verticillium nonalfalfae. Lineage (NCBI taxonomy): Eukaryota > Fungi > Ascomycota > Sordariomycetes > Glomerellales > Plectosphaerellaceae > Verticillium > Verticillium nonalfalfae. Next base: position 35,328 of record NW_021167273.1, read on the forward strand.
GCGTGAAGCACATGAGCGTTCGTCGTCGTCAAACTGGTGCCTTTGTCTGTCCCTGGGCTGGGCGGCGGGAGGTGCCATATGCGAATAGTAAAGGCCAGACGCAGCAGCAGATGTGCACAACAGTTGACGGTGACACTTGAGCCTTCCGTCGCTGTGAGACTTTGTGTGGCGCTACAGCGCCTCGGAACGGCTGGCGACCAAGTCGAGGTCACCAGAAGGGAGTTCTTCCGACGTCAGAGTTGGGTGAGACAGCGCCATAACAGCCGCTGGCCGAGATGAAGGATTGAAGAGAGTCAATGGCGGCGCGGCACCTAGCCGAAGCAACGGTTTGAGGCTCAAGTAGTGAGACCCTAACGAGCCACAGGTGTACAAATTTACGACGCGGCCGGAGCGCTTCGTTGGACGTGCAGTGACGGGTATCAGGGAAGGAAAGCATAGGCGGCTACTTGGCCGTGCCTCGGGTGCGGAACGACAAACGCGACGATGTTGTGGGAGGCAAAACTCAACAGCTACTCAAGCCGGAGCGGCACAAGACAGACAAGGAAGCATTGGGAGGGAATGTGAAAAGAATGAGAAATATGCGCCATCTTCTCACCTTCTGCTTTCGCCGCTTGCACGTTTCGCAAGCTTGAGCAGTTCGAATGCGCTTCTCAGGCGGGACCTTGGGCCGAGTCATATTGTTGACGGCCCATCAGTCAAATGTCGCGTGTCGGTGGCCCGTTGTCTTGTGTCGCTTGGTCGTCGAGGGACACACCATCCAATAGCGGCAGCGGTGGGGGAGCAGTAGCAACAGCAGCAGCCAGAAGAGCGCCGACTGTGCCGATAGTCAGCGGCTGATCCGGGTCGTGTCAAGTGCAGATGAGTCGAGATCGGGTCGGGCGGGATCGTAACGCGGAAGTCGGGTCGGCGCCGGGATGTACGGACTACTGCACGCAGGGGGACTTGAAAAGTCGAGCTGGTGAGAATGTGACAGAACGGGCAGCCAGCTATCAGGCGCAAGGCGGACAGCAGGGGCAAGTCGACAAGGTAAGCATTGCCGTCGCGCTGGCGAGCTGAGCCGCGACAGCTCGAGGCACACAGCGGGCAGAGCCAGACAGGACGAACGAGTCAGTCCTTTCCAGAGTCCAGTCGGATTGGTCACGGCGTAAGATCAGAGGTACAGCAGGGCTGATGTGGAATTGGATGCGGATGGGGTAGGATGAGAGCGAGGCGATGTGAAGAGTAAAGTGAGTCGAGGTGCCGCCTTGTGGATTCGGGGGACCGAATGCCGCCCGAAAGCTGTGTCCCAATGACAGGGAAACAGAAATGGCGTGAACAGACGAGGCCAGCCAGGGTTGAGCAGCTGAATCGCGCCAAAGATCCCGATGACGAGTCTAGCAGGGACCGGTGGCTAGGCTACTCGGGGCATGCCTGCGGGGATGCGCTGCCTGCTGTGGGGGAAATGAGGGAAGAAGGCTGTGGTTGAAGAACGCGACGACCGTGGATCAGATCCATCGGAAGAGGGAAGATGGCTAAGTGATGGGGGCTTGGGGCAATCAAGTAGAGTTGAACAGGGATAATTGAGGGGATCACTTTCGCTGACGGCGGGCGCCAGGGCTGGCCAGGGCCGGGCGCAGGCGATCCGTCCCGTGAGCGATGTAATGGCACTGGTCGCAGTCGTGGTGTCGTCGAGAGGAGATAACAAGAGCGAGCCAGCACCATAGCGATAATTGTATTGACAGGGGTCAGAGTCGAGACCCGAGCGACTTCATGTCCTCCGCCCTCAACATCTCATCCCAAATTCCATTCCCTCCTGTTGGTGATTATTGTGCCAATGTGCGGTTTGCTAGCCCGTTGGTCTCGTCAAATTTATATGATCTGTGAGCGTGATCCGGTTTTGACACCTTTGGTGGTAAGCAGGCTTCAACCGACGTTCAAACTTCAACCACGGGCCCATCTCTGGCCTTTGCTCATTGGGTTCCAACTTCTTCCATCCTCTTCTCGAAGAATCAGTCGCACACGGAGAGGCGGCCTGCTCGCTTTGCAGAAGTCCCTGTCGAGAAGAATAAAATCCGGAGGAGCACCGAGAGGTGCCGCTGATTGAACCTAGTGAGATGGGGTCTTATAATTGACAAGGCCATATTTTTTTGGGAAGTCGGTAGGCGATCCAAGAACCTTGACCACTTCCCCAAAAGAATTGCATATCCGGAGAAAAGAGAAACGGAGTACGCACAGTATGGTGCGACGTCGGTGAACTTGCTGCGGCGCTTGGCCCCCATCGAATCAAGAAAGTCTGGCGGGCGGGCGCGTGGTACGTCGTACTGGGGAATAGTAGAAAAGTGTGGTCAAAGTCGAGATGCCCCGGAACAGCTATGATAGGCCTTGTCTATATGGCATGGTCAGGCCATGCCATACGGCATGCATGCAGCTCACGGTCGACATCGTGGCGAACCATGGCGCCCAACGTGACCAGTGCATTTCCATAGGTCGATAGGTGCACTTCTTCCCATGTGACTAGCGCTCTGCGATTCGCTCTCATCTTGTTTGTTGGCATTGCAGCCGTCGGCTCCATCCTCTCAAGGACTCTCTGTTTGCCTGGTTGCGTTGTCGTACGATCCGAGGAGCTTTGCGTATTTATAGCCGGTGTCATCTTCAAAGGGTTGGGAAGGTAGGTTGCGGCGATGGCACCTTTGAAGGGTGGGCAGCTGCTTCGCCAGCTTGCACAGTGAAAGCTGGCCGAAGAAACATGGTGTCCATGCCAGGTCACGCGCTTGAAATGGCTCGAGTAAGGCGGTCGCCCTCCAGAGCAAAGTTCGGAACGCTGAGCCGTTTTCTTTCCTGATTTACCTTGGCAAAAGCTGTGACACCCCAGAGTCTCGATTGACGAGATGGACGTGGTGTGGTAACAGGTTCGAGGCACTGGCTGGCCTGGCCTCAAGTCTGTGGCCAGAACGCCAGGGGTCGGCAGCTGGCAGGGGCGTGCTGGTGGCAGGGCCGAACAGGAAGGGTTCGGTCGAAAAATGCCACCGTCTTGATGATGGTGCCGAAAACGGGTATGAAGATGAACAAAGAGGATCGGGTGGGATAAAGTGGTGGGAATCAAAATACCCAAGGCACCGTACCTAGGTATAGGTAGGTACCGTAAGGCAGACAAGCGCTGGGTTATTTTCCCGGGTCGAACCTCGAGGAGATACAAGGCACTTGCCTTCGGATTATCTCCCTAGGGTGCACCTACCTGACTACCCTTGCTACCTTGGCTGTCTACCTACCTTGACGGGTAGGCAGGGTACCTAGGTAGGTAGGAAGTCTCCACTCATAGGGGACTTGAGGTGCTGAATAGCCTGAAAATTAGCTGCTACCACCAAGCGAGAAGCACTTGTCCGGTCCGCGAAGCAATAGAAGGCGCAAGCTGCAAGCAAAGACACATACATCTACTGGCGCAAAGCAAGGTGCCTATAACCCAAGGTACCTGCCTGCCTACATAGGTACCTACCTACCTACCTAGGCAAGGTACCTTAGACAAGCAAGTAGATACGCAAATGTCCTTCCTCTTCACACCTCATGCCGAGAGCAGCGGAAGGTGCACCTGGGACCCCCAATGACTCAGCATTGACGCGCTCCTGGTGACGACGAACCGGCTTCTTACTAGCTGTGTCTTCTTTCGCAAGCTTCGTTCGCTCACCCATGTTTGCGTCTTGGTTACTTTGGTCCCACCACTCATCCTTGCACCCTTCTCGTCCAAAGACCAATAGTACCCGTTCCGTAGTTCCGTTTCGCCTCGTTTCGCTACTATACCATTCGTGGGGGCATGCACTGCCGTCGTCACCTGTTCTGGCCTCCCGCGTCTTCAAGCACAACAATTCACAAGAGGGAAGGCTGTGTCCCCCTTCCAGGCTGCCCGTCCCGTGACGTCTGGTAGACCTCGACCCGATACTGCACTGCCTGTTTCTCCAATCTACACTACGAGCGCCATCTGGAGTAGCGAAAGAGCCCGATAATGGCTCGCACGGAGCGATCTCCGCAGACTGTTGCCCAACCAAGGCGTCGAGAAACGGGAGCCCCTCGCACCTACATCCCCGGTGGCAAGGGCGTCAACATAGGGGACGAGCATGGGACAGTTCAAGTCTGTTTCTGCAGACCGCCCCGGAGCCTGGCCAAACAAATACTCGGATAATGCACCCATTTCTTGGACGAGTGCTCAACCGAGACGCCACATGATCCCGCTGGTGTCCTTGCTTTCCCCACATTCCGGTTGCTTGGAGCCATCGGATCACAGTTGCCAACCTGTGGCTCCAGACTCTATCTGCACAAGCGGAACGACAAGTGCCAGGGTCGCGCTCAAGTGACGCAGTCAACCTGCTGCTCGGCTATCTTTTGCTGGTGATCCCCTGTATTTCTTGCAGTCAACAGCTCGATGGTAGCGATTCATGCATGACGTTTTCCCGCCCCGGAGCTCACATCAATGTCCCCCACTACTGTCGCTCCCTTACGAATTTCGCCATGGGCTTCGGTTGCCCCGCGAGGCGCACGTCGAACAGAACATGGTGGGGGGCAGTGACAGATTACGCATGACGAAAGATTGCTTGGACGCTCTGCGCCTGGTATGTGCCGGGGTCGTGAACTTACACCGGATGTGCCGACAAGCATTGGTGAGGAGTCCTCGGAACATGGATGGGAACGCCTTTCTGTTCAGAACCGCTGACTTGAGAAGAGTATCCATTACAATTCGAGCGCACTCGATCGATATGACAGAAGACGTCGCGCTGGTTTCAGACCTCTTCCGGGCGGCGCGCCACGACAGGCGGGACTAGTTTCTGGTCCGTCCCCCATGTTGAGGCACTAGATCCCAACCGTAAGGCTTCCGTGCGTCGCCGACTGCTTCATGACGACCATGGCAGTCCCGTCAGTGGCGGTTCACTTCGTGCCCGGCAAGGCGGGTCGCCGCCTCCCTGCTTAGCTTCGGTCTCGTTACTGTTCAAGCTTCCTCGTTGGTCCGCTCCAAGAAACTCTTACTTCCAAGCCGACCACAATAGGCATCACCTGCCCATGATCAGCATGTTACCACGGTAAGGCCGCTGCGGACTACCAGCTACCTACTTCGCCCTCTGCTGTGGATCCTCTTGCTTCCGCTCGCCTGTTCCGTACGTGTGATGTGGTATCCTTCACCAAGGGCCAGTTTCCTTGGAGTCCCGGCCCTGGTCCGCATGTCAAATGCTTCCTTTGTCTTCTCATCACGCACAGTCTCACCCGTCACGCATCTTTTATTGTCCCTTGAGGACCTGTTCGAGTCACCCCAGGGTTCGTGCTGAGCTTCGTCTGCCTCATCACTGGCTTGTCTTCAGTACATGTCTGTATTCATTTGACGTTTGACGGCATTCACGATGTGGCTGCAGTAAGCTTCTCACACGGTATACTTTAGCATTACTCATTACTTTGTTGCCTCCACAACTTCTTTCCGCCGAAGTCAAACAAGTCCAGAACACGCTTCGCAATCTGATCATGGTGGTGATTCGGCTTGACTCCTGTCAAAGGAGAGCACCGATTTACTCGGTCAAGCAGGGGACTGAGCAAGCCTTGGCCAGCCTGCTGGCATCGTGCCGAGGCCAACTCCCGTCAGCCTTCGTCCATGCTCCGCGTCGATTGGTCTTCAAAGACGCTCCAGACGACGATGTTCACTTTCCTTCTCCTCTCAAGGAACAGGAGGCTCTAGCCGCGATCAAAGCCTTGGAAGGCGCGGCTGCAGCCGCCTTTGCAAATCTTAGAGAGGGCCACCAATCACCGAGAGATATCACGGTCGATATGCCACTGATATCCTGCTTTCTAATGTCTGCCTATCTCTGTACCGTCGACGGCTTGGACAAGGCTGACCCTCGCGTTAAGAACAAGATTCCAGGTACGCCCCTGACTTTGCTGCTGCTTAGTGTTAAGCCCTGGATGATTGACGTTTCACCAGACACAGATCTGAACCAGGCACAAACAGTTCTCTACAGGCGTCTCTCGGCAAATCTCTACGAGACCAAGACTCCCGGAGAGTTCTACCACATTCATGGCTCATTAGACGCTAGTGCAACTCTCTGCATGATTGGCCTCCCGCCCTTCAACCCTCGTCTCCAGGACTACAGAGAGTGCATCGAAACCATCGAGTCCGCGGTCAGACGCTTTACAGTAGACGAGCTGGAAGAGATGAATCGAAAAGAGGCGCAAGCTGGCGTGCCGGTTCTCACGGCGGAACAATTCCGTGCCACACCGCAAGGCCAGGCCCTCGCAGCGCTTCCCCCTTTTACCATTCAACCCTTCGAGTCCTCCACCGCTCCCGCGCCGTTAGGCCAGCAATGTCCTGTCAGTCCAGGGACCTCATCTCTGAATCAGTGTCTGCGTGGCATTCGTGTTCTCGAACTATGTCGAGTAATCGCTGGCCCAACAATCGGTCGCACTCTTGCATCACATGGCGCCTCTGTCTTAAAGGTCACATCTCCCTACCTTCCCGATGTTCCCTTTTTCCAAGTCGATGTCAATACCGGCAAACATACTACTTCTCTCCACTTGCACGACCCAGTTCAACGCCTTGCCTTTGAGGCCCTCATCGCCTCCGCCGATGTCGTGCTGGACGGTTACCGCCCTGGAGTTCTGACTCGACTAGGCTATGGCCCGGATCGCCTTTCCAAGCTCGCTGCTGCTCGAGGCAAGGGCTACGTCTATGTCGCGGAGGATTGTTTTGGAGGCTCTGACACCCCAGTTGCCGATCAAGCTGTCTGGTCTGATCGGCCTGGCTGGCAACAAATCGCCGATTGTGTGACCGGCGTTGCCTGGGAGCAGGGTCGCTTCATGGGCCTCAATGAGCCTGTGGTGCCACCCTTTCCCATGTCTGACTACGGTACCGGCGCTCTCGGTTGCGTCGCCGCCATGGCAGGTCTCTACCGTCGCGCTACCGAAGGGGGCAGCTGGATGTGTAGAACGAGTCTGTGCCAGTATGACATGTTTCTCCTTTCTCTGGGAGCACACAGCTTTGAAGTCCAGACTCGGTTGCGCATGACGCATGATCCAGCGTTCTTTGAGTTGAGACATCATGATTCCGTTGACGAAGTGGGCAAGCGGGCGTTGAAGAGTATGAGAAAGGTGCGCCCGGCTCTCTTCGAGGACAGCATGATGCACACGGCCTGGAGCCATGGATTCAATGCCGAGGTCAGGTGGCCGCGCGAGGCTCTGCAGGTCAAAGGTGTGGATATTGGACATGTACGAGCTACGAGACCAAATGGGTGCGACGAGGCCTCTTGGGAAGGATGGGAAGAGCAGCCAAGTATGGTGGCAGACTTGCGTCTGTGAGCCGGCTTGAGAAGCTGCCGTTGTAGTTGTTGCTGTTTTTTGCTCAATCTGCGACGAACGGAGAGGGTTTCTCGGGGTTTGGGGTATTGTTGGAGACTTGTGTGTGTGTGTCTATGTCCATCTTCTATGTCCTGAGTTGTATTGCCTTTAGATGACAGATGACTGACGAGATCACGACGGATGATGGAGGAGCATGTTACGCAGCATTAATATTCGAGCAGAAGGCCGCTATCACTAAATACACCATAATTCACTGCTTGCGCCTGTCTTGTGTGCATTCGCTCCCCAAGAGAACGACACCTTGAACTAACAGGGAGGCGTGACGCATGTGCTAACCGTCAGGTTTGTCTGAGACATCGCAGCTGGAACGTGAAATGACAACCAGACTAGGAATACTTCCTCATGTATTTGCTCTATTGGTAAAAGTACACTCATTTTCATCAACAACCCGTCCCCCCGCAGCCCCGCGCGTCCCCCTTGACTCACAGCACCAAGCGTCCCGGCTCGTTCTCGAGGATGACCTTGATCCTCTCCAGGAAGACGGCGGCGCGCTTCTCGTCACCCCTCGGCACGACGAGGGTGAACAGGTTCCTCCCGGACGTGTTGACGCCCTCCCGCGCGGCGGCGGCAGGCTTGGGGGCGACCTTGGTGCGGGCGGCGCCGCGGCCGCCGGCGAGCACGTCGATGATGTCGGGCTGGCGGCGCGAGGGGCGGGGCGCGAGGAAGGTGGGCTCAGGCAGGGCGGAGATTTGCGGCAGGTAGAGGCCGCGGGTGGCGTGGGCGGACTGGCGGACGGTGTCGAGGCCGAGGACCTGGTTGAAGAGGTCGGAGGCGGTGGGCTTGCGCGGGGCCGGGGGCAGGTCGTCGTTGGCGACGTCGGCGGCGCGGGCGATGAAGGTCGAGACGGGCATGAAGACGCCGAGGGTGTCCTGGATGCGGCGCTGGGCCTCAGCGACGTGGGCCAGGGAGATGGGGAGGGCGACTTGGGTCTTGGCCGGCGGGGCGGGGGCGGCGGGCTCGGGGACGGGCTTGGGGCCCGTGGTCGGGGTGGCGTTGGGCGCCTTCTCGGCGACCTTGATGTTGCTGAGGTCGAGGACCGAGAGCTTGGCGAAGCGCTCGGTGATCTTGGCCGGCGTGTCGCGGTTGATGGTGCCCAGGTGGGCGAGGATGTCGCCCTTGAGGAGGCGGCCCTGGGGGCCGGTGGGCGTGATGCTCGAGAGCGTGTCGGCGTCGATGCCGTGCTGGTGGACGAGGCTCTGGACCGAGGGGAGCAAGGGGTACTTTTGCTTGTGCACCTTGCCGTCGGCGGTGTTCTTCTCGGCAGGGGAGCCCCTCCTGTCCTGCTCGTCGGCGTTGGCCTCGAGCTTCTCCTCCTTCTTCTTCTCCTCCGGCTGGGGCGTCTTGCTGGCGGCGGACTCGTCGGCGGGGACCTCGAGTTGGGAGACGTCATCACCAGCCTCGGCCAAGACGGCGATGCGGGTGCCGACCTGGACGGCCTTGCTGCCGTCGCCGGACATGATCTTGAAGACAATGCCGTCATCCTGGGCCTCAACGTCCATCGTGGCCTTGTCGGTCTCGATCTCGAGGAGGACGTCGCCGGCGGCGAAGCTGTCGCCCTCCTTGACCTTCCAGGTGGCGATGTTGCCCTCTGTCATGGTCGGGGACAGGGCAGGCATGGTGAAGTTCTGGGCGGCGGCGCATCGTGCTGAGGAGCGGAATCCTGAAGAACGGGTCAATTGTCAGCGAGGGACATTTGCGAGTGGGTTCTCTCCCGCTACGAGCGCGAACGAGGAAAGAATTGGGAGAGCAAACGCACCTCGAATGGCCGTCTCTGCTGGTGCCCTGCGCACTATCCTCGCCGAGAGGCGGCAAGCTGTTGCGAGTGAAGCCATGGCCAGGGTGTTGCAGGCTCAATGGAGGGGATGGGCGCTGCGTGGTGAGGGTGCTCGAAAATGTGAGCAGCGATTATCTCTCGAATCGAGAAGCTGTTGGGATCCGCCGGACCTTTGGCGCTGTGCACGGGCCATTCCGCGTTAAACTTGTTGGATTCCACCAGTTGACGAGAATCGGTTCCGATTCCGGCCGATGCACCTGTACCTCTGTTCGTTACATGCATATATGTATTCAAGGGTATTTTGCAGAACAGTTAACACTCCTTGACCAGATTCAAGGCAGTACCATCCCAGGACCATCACAGCAACATCACTATTTATCCTGCATCCTAGTTCGATACATTGTCGGCGTCGCTGACTTGTGACATGCCCCAGAAAGCCGGTGCTTGATCGCCAGTCTATGAGCCGTCCCTGGCATGGCTGACAACAGCACGATGTCTCGATTCGTGCCCATGAAGCGGCCAACAACAAGCATGCCCAACATGCCCACTTGAGGAACTCGACAATTGTTGGCTGTTGCTTTGTTTGACTTATTTATTACATCCCTCACAGACGTCCAAAGAAGGATACCTTAGCTTCGTCTCCACCCTCAGACGACGTTGGCATCTGCGAGTAAACATGTTGAAATGAGTCGTGTATCGCGTAGTAAGGCCAGCGTGACTCGCCTGCTTCTATCGCTGACAGCCAGAGCGATTCATCCGCTCTTCAATGCAGCAGCATGGATCAGCGTCAAGTTCCTCCGATGTTTTTATTGAGCGTTTACATGTGCTCTGCGTTTATCCTGACAACCTGGAGATCCTGATGGGCCGCCTACACACAGAACCTCCCACGCTACGACAACAGACTCGTCTTCGGAAGTTTGTGATACAAGCCTCACCGAATTGCAGCTATGCCTATGGTGTAGACAGCACAGCTTCGCTTAAACTTTCCGTTGCATTCATGTGCCTCTGGCAATGGGCCCCCTGCCACGTCAAGTCTAGGACCTAGTTTCTAAAACCCGAAGAAGACACGATCAGCGATGAGTCGGCCATCTTGAGCAGGAGCAAGAAACTTATACATGTACCAGGACACATCGATGAGGCCCTTGCCGAGTTGTTTGGCTTGAAATTTCGGTTGCTAGCGAAGTACAGACCTATGCGGAGCTGGCCGCTCATTGCGTTCGAAGACGGACAGTGCTAGAAAGACATGCAAAGAAGCTGTAACACTTGTGGCTCCGGCATCATTCGGGCGCTCTGCGCCTCGTCTGCAGCCTGTAGGCTTTTGCTGCCTCCAACAGCTCAGATCACTGCGCCTGACGTTATGCAATGATGGTCACGCAGCACCTGAGACTGCGCTGCAGAGCAAGGCCGCTTCTGCTGCATCTTCCAATGGTCTATCACAAGTCCAGGCGCTCAGTATGTGTGGAACAACTCCTCGTGAGCAAGGGAATACAGTAGAAGTTCGCCGCCGTGTGAGAAGGTACCAACGAGAAGACTGGCCATCCGCACCCAAACCTCTGTCTGGGCGAGCGTATGTTTCATTAAGCCGTCTACATATCCCAAGACCGACTTATCTTCAGGGGAAGACCATCATTCCTCGCTGTATGTTAGGCGGCTCGAGATCCTGCACTTCCAGTCCGTGCTCGATACTGAGGTTCCCATTGACCGGGCCGAAGCCGAGCACAACACGAATGGCGTAGCACTGCTACTTAATCGAATTCCCGATCGTAGTGATGGGCCAGGGATTGTTGTTGAATCGGAGGGATTGACACGTCAATCTTCAAACAAGATCGAGGAGGATCTCAAATTGGGGTTGGTGGATGGTTTCGCCCATGGCCGTGGACGTTTCAGCTACTGACCAACCACCAACCATCAAGTCACTGCGATTTAGAGTTTCCGCCGAGAGATGACCAGACGTTCATGTCAATCTTTCGCACAAGTCATGTGGTGTAGTACTCGCTATACCTTATCCCTCGCCGCTCGGGCATTTCGTCCCAGGTATTCGGAAGTTCGGTAGGTGGGCGGTCCTGTGCGAATGGGCCACGGGCCACGGGCAGGATATGGTTCGTGACCTACGCGGCCTACGCGGGACTTGAGCGACCCGGACACACCACATCAGTAACGAGGAACTTGACCCAAAGGAAACAAATGGCGGAGCTACTTCCCTGGTCGACACCTTTATTTCGATCGTGTGCCGCGAGTTTTGACCACGGCGCTGTCCGCCATGGGGGCTATCGGGTTTTCAACTTCAATGTGTTACATGGCCCGTTTCCCCATCGAACCTTGATTTCGTCCGAAGGTGGACGAGGAATTATTTCTGGTTGACGCGGATCATTTTCTGCCTCGGCTGGGTCAGCATAAGGGAAAGCAGTGGTAAGATAGAGCCGGACAAAAGCGGCCATGGGCCTCGCCTCGGGCTCCTCCATTCCCTAAGGGTGGTCCAACCCAGCGACTTGACTCTGGACAGGGGAAGCGCAGTCAGTTCTTGTGTAATCCACAGCATTATCTCTTCTCTTTTTTATATTGGCATATTGCTGCTAATCCTTCTAATTTCGCCAACATGGAGAGTCCAACGTCTCTCAAACCCATAATGTCAACGGATAGCGAATCATCAGACACGGCCAGCGAAGCCGAGCCATTACCAGCAAGACCAGCGGCTAGCTATGTCAGGCCTCCGATGCGCCCTTCAACGGCGCCATCCGAAGAGATCTCCGGTAGCGTCTTTCTCATATCCGAGTCTGGCGAGCTTCTGAAGCTGCCCATACCCTCGAACTCGCCGCGTGATCCGCTGGCATGGACGGTCAAAACCCGAATCGCCGCCCTCGTCAGTGTGTGCATATTCTCCATGACGGCAACGGTCACACTCAACCTGCCCACTGGCATGCAGATTGGTCTAGCACTCGAGTTCCCAGACGAAGTCTGTTCTCCAGATAATTTGAAGTTGAAGAGCCCGGCTAACACCTTCTGCAGACGCTAAAGCCTCTCGGTGCCAGGTCCCTGCGGTCCGTCATGACTTTTTCTGCTGGTATGGGATACATCATTGCCACGCCCCTCTCCACGGCCATTGGACGACGGCCTGTCGTGCTCATCGCTTCGGCCACGGTAACACTCATGACTCTATGGGCTGCCATGGCGGGAAACTTCTACCAGCTCATGGCTGCTACGTGCATTCAGGGTATTTCAGGAGGTGCTACATTTGCTGTGGTGAGTGGCCGTCGTCTGCAGGTCTCTGTGTTCATATGATGTGTGCTGACTATCGGTTGTCAGGCAATACTGATCATTGTGGATGCGACCTTCATTCACGAGCGGCCATATGCATTCGCCGTCTTTTGGGCTTTCGGGACCTTCTTCGTCAACTGTCTTCATATGGCGTTGCCGTTTTTTCTGAAGCCTAGTGTTCTCTGGCGCCCTGTGTACCTGGCATGGTGTGGAGGCCTGCTGGCCGTCTTCATCATATCCTACTGCTTCATCCCCGAGACGTATTTCATCCGGCCCGCCGTGGCCCTGAACGGCAGGGTCCTAGTGCAGAGCAGCACAGAGAAGGTTCGCATCTATGACAGCTGGGAGGCTGTGCCCTGCGGCCCCGACTGCCCACACAACCACGACGAGACGCCAGGTCCGTCCGACTGGGCCCTGCGACGCCAGATTGAGCGCGCGCCAGGCACGCAGTGGGAGTCAGGCTTGGTGGTGTACGCGCAGATGCTGCTGTGCATGTGCAACCCACTGCTGGTCTGGGTCTCGCTGCTCTCGGCGACGATCCTCAGCGGCGTCATCTTCACGACGCTCATGCTCGAGGAGCACTTTGAGCACAACCTGCCGCGCGACGAGGTGAGGATGTCGGGCGTCTACCGCGGCGCGGCGGCCATCATCGGGTCGCTCCTCGCCATCCCGGCGTCGGGTCCGCTCATCAGCCTGTCGATCCGGTACTTCACATTGCGCAACGGCGGCACGCGGCACGCCGAGGTGTACCTCCCGGGCTTCGTGCTCCCGGTGCTCTCGAGCGCACTTTGCCAGGTCCTTCTTGCCATGGGGTCCAGCTCGGGCGGTTCGGCCGTGCTGTACTACGTGTCGTACGGGCTCTGCATGTTCAGCTACGTATCGGGCGAGGTGGCGGTCGTGTTGTGGATCATCGAGGCGTTCCCGCCATGGGCGTCGGCGTCGCTGGCGGTGCAGTACTTTGTGCGGGACATGGTGGCGTTCGGCATCGGAATCAACCTCATGGCGTGGGTGAAGAAGGAGGTCAATGTGCAGTCGAGCCTCGTGATTCTGGTGCTGGTGCTGGTCATCGGAGCGCTTGCCGTGCCGATTGTGTTTTGGGGCAAGACGGTGCGGCAGTATATCCACGGAAAATGGAGCGAGTCGACCAAGGGGGCGATTCGGCCTAGGTGAGCGTCAATCAGCTTCGACCTGGCGAGGACCGATAAATTGGGAGGGAGAATAGGGGGCAGGACCACCGGGCGCATTTTACGTTCCTGCTCAAGGCCAATATGGGCCTTGGCACCTGCAGGTCTCTTTCCGTGTATATACTGTACTACCTTACCTAGGTACCTACCTTACCTAGGTAGGGACTTTACCGGGATGTATAATACACGCACTATTCCCGACGTCCTCCACTGTTGTGGTCTTCTTGGTCTCATTTTTCTTGGTTGTCACCTTGCAGGACCTTTCAAGGACAAAATCACAGGTTGCACGAGCATCGAATGGCATCTTCATCGACTCTCCGCTTACACGATGGACAACTACAGGCTGTTGGGTGCGGAAATCCCGTCAACATTAAGACAAGCTCAACGCAGCCAGAACAACAAATCTCCTCCTCTGTCCGACTCCTCTGTCCGAGTATCTCGTTGGCTTCCTCTGCGCCTGTTGCTTCCTCGCTTTACTCGCCCTCGCCCTGGATGCTGTCGCCTACTATCGATCGTACATCCCTCTTTCGGACACCTTGTTCACGTTCCAAGTAGCTCTCATGAAGACTGCCACCATCCTGTTCTCCATCGTAACCGTCTACGAATGTGTCTCGGAGCGTGTGAATGACGGGGTTAAGGCTCAGCAAGAGAACGCGCATCGTTTCATTGAACATTTGAACAGGATCTGGCAGACATCGGCGGCCATGGGCGCGAGGGTCGATTGGCATGGAAGGCAGGTTATGTGCAACTATTCGCATGATGAGGAGACAGCAAGTACATGAAAGAATTGTGAATTGATACGTTTGCGACTGTATCAGTCGTGACGGAGCCGGTTGTACTCAATGGTACTGCATTATAGTAGCGTTGGGATGCCGATGCGTGCAGTATGTCGAGAAAGCGCCAGCATGGATCAGTTGTATACTACGAGCGGTTTAGATTGCCACAACGGGTCAAGTTGTGATCGGAATGCAATTCTGAATGATCAGTCATAATTTGCATGACCTTGGCATCTGGCACTTTTGCAATTGTCGCAAGGTGGACCAACTTGGCTGCGACTGTCGTTAACCTGGAACTGTGCGGGCTGGGCTAGCAATGATGTCGACGTCTAACTGAGACGACGCGAAAACGCGTTACGAAAGTCGCCCTCTCCATCACGCCCCCACCTCGTTTGACCTCACTCCATCACCACCCACATACCCTCAGCCATCCGGACTATTCATCGCCGTTGGACTTGCGGTTGATCCCAGCTAGCGCGTCATTTATCGAGACCGCCGAGCATCAATTCATTTGATTAAAGGCCATTTTCGCTCACCAACACCAAGCCATGCCGCCGCCCGCCCCCACGCTCGACCTCACTCTCATCGTGGCCGCGACCCGCACCATGGGCATCGGCCGCAACGGCACCCTCCCCTGGACGGGCCTCAAGCGCGAGATGGCGTACTTTGCCCGCGTCACCAAGCACCTGCCGGCCTCGGCCCCGCCCGCGGCCCTCAACGCCGTCATCATGGGCCGCAAGACGTGGGAGAGCATCCCGCCGCGCTTCCGGCCGCTCAAGGGGCGGCTCAACGTCGTCATCAGCAGGTCCGCCGCTTCTGCTATTGCCGGTGCCGCGCAGGAGGTAGACGTCGAGAAGGACGCCGTCAGGGTGGCGTCGCTGGAGGAGGCGGTCCGGTTCCTCGAGGGGTGGCAGCGGCCGCTGGGCCGCGTCTTCGTCATTGGCGGGGCGCAGATCTACGGCGCCTCGCTGGAGAGGAGGGAGGCGAGGCGGGTTCTGCTGACGCGGGTGGGCGAGCCCGAGTTTGAGTGTGACGCCTTCTTCCCGCTGAAGCTGGGACAGGCGGAGGGGTGGGTGAAGAGGGACAAGGAGGAGCTGGATGCTTGGGTTGGAGAGGAGGTGGACGCTGGAGAGCAGGAGGAGAATGGGACGCGATATGAATTCCAGATGTGGGAGAAAGAGGATCAAGCTTAGTGTCGAACCAAATGCAGTATATGGAGCTATGCAAAAGAAGTGCGGCCCGTGTTTGCGTCCGTATCGCCCCCCTTGGTGTCGTCCCTGACGGACGCGGCGGCGCTCCGTGCCTGCTTTGCCTCGCGAGCCTCCCTATCGGCAACAACAGATAGACACATGCCAGGCAGCAACCAAGAGCCAGCCACAGTCCTCTATATTCAAAACAGTTGCCTTTTCTCCCAACAACCCACTAGCCCAGTGGGTAACGAACGAAGCAACCCCCAAAGACCGCACGTTCGAATCCGGAAGCCTGCAAAAGCTCAGCGATAGCTCGGGCCTCGTGGAGCTACCGCAACCTGTCCCCCAACCCTGACGCAGGGTTGGGGGGTAGGTGAGTCTTATGCACTTTGCTCCCACGAATTTGCTGCACTTTTCTCGGCATATATCTTTGGCCCCCTATGGCCAGATTCTCGGGATCGTGCCACGACAGCATCGATGATGCGCCGGAGAGCATAGTGTAGAAACGATCACGACTTTGATATTCGGAATAAAGTCCTATTCTTGTCGTTGATTTCGCCAGGCCACTACGTCCGCTCCGTGCTGTGATGCGTCTCACTCGATGCTGGACATCCAACTACAGAATCCGCTTGCAGCACCGCCAAATACCTCAATCAGCAATCATTCTCGTCTCATCTGATCTTTCTCGTGCATTTTTTTCTTTTTTTTTTTTGTGTTGTGGAAGTAAAATCCCCGACGGGCAAAGCCGTGTAGCCTCATACTTCTCGCTCGAAGGTGGCGATGGCCTGTACCAACGACCAGATGGCCGAGCGAGCATAGGAGGCAAAATTCATGTTCAAAAACTTACAAAAATACAGAGCATGCTCGAAAAGAAGGCAGAACTATCGTTCGTGAGGCGGAGAGCTGTCGAAGAAAGCTCAGTGGAGGTCGAGTCTTGATAGGAACTCGCCCATGTTTTCGTCGATATATCCGTCCATGTCCGCCTCTTCAACCCAAGAATTTTCAAGTATGTTATTGTTACAGACGATCGACCGTCGATATGCCGAGCAGCCTGCAGCAGGTGACTGGCCGAACACCAACATTGGGAGGCCAGGTAAATGTGTAAGTCGTCCCACGAGACGCAAAGTGAACATGTGTAACGCCAATGACATAAATCAGACTACATAATAGGACTATAGCAGACAAACTCCAAACAAGAACATTTTCTACTTCTGCCAGTGAGCCATGGAAAGACAAATTCGCATTGGCGACCATTGTGGTCGTCGTTGAAGCAATAACAAGTATCAACATGGTGACAGTGACAGTAGTCCTGGGCAGCTGTCGCCAACGGACAGCCGCGAGCCCAGTTGAAGTGGGCCCGCGAATCCCTGTCGCGACCTCTTGAACTTTTTGGATAGCTTCACCTGCAACTGCTGTCAGTGGCCTGAGAAACCCTTGGGATCACCACAGAGCTTTTCGATACCTCGCTGCAGGCGCTTCGATCTTCCTCTGTTCACAATGGCTGCCTGCTCAAGGGGCCTTGCCTTGGGCGTCGCCCTCCGAGGGCCGCTTTCCTCCGCCCGCCAACCCTTCTCGTCGAGCCGGACATTCACGACCTTGTCGTGCTTCCAAGCCGCGGCGCGCAGATCCGCCCCGGCAAAGCTCGCCGTCAACAAGCCGACACGAATCCTACCGTCGAAGGCGACATCAACCCCCAAACCAACAGCGGCCCCTCGCGCCGCCGCCGCCGCCACACCCCTGCCCTCGGCGGCAACGACAACGAACCCTCTCCTCCTGCAGCTCGCGCGCTCGCCCTCCCCGACAATCCTCTACGAGTCGGCGTCGCACTTTTGGATGAAGGCCACGGCCTGGACCACAACCTCGGCGTGCTACGCCGCGGCCGTCGCGAACTGGTACCTCACGGCGCCCGCGGACGCGGCGTGGTTCGTGCCCAACGTCTACACCATGACGTGCGTCGCGCTCGCGGGCATGGGGTCCTTCTTCGTCTTCGGCGCCGCCAACATTGTGCGCGCCGTGCGCGCCGTGCCGACCGCGACCCTGGTCGGCAGGGCCCTGCCGCCGGGCGTCAACCCGCGCCTGACGCCCGTCCTGCTCGAGGTCGCCGTCAAGCCGTGGGCGCCGTTCCTGCGCAAGCCCAAGGTCCTGCTCGTCGCGCCCGAGGAGGTCACGCTGCGCCGCCGCCTGTTCGAGCCCCGCGTCACCGAGGCGCAGCTGCGCAGCATCCGGGACCGGGAAAAGGCCGCCGCCAAGGCAAAGTGGGAGGCCGACAAGCAGAGGCTGCTGACCATGCCCTTCCGCGACGCCTGGCGCGGCGCCAAGATGGCCTGGGAGGGCGTCAGGAGGGCGCTGACCGGCGGCGGCTTTGTCAAGATGACCGTCGGCGACCGCAAGTGCAAGCTCGACGTCGCCACCGGCTGGGCGCTCGACGACGGGCTGGCGCTGCAGAAGCTCGTCCGTATCGAGAAGCAGGGGCAGTAGAGGCCGCGGTAGGCCTCGCAGGGAAGGAGCCTTGTGAGGCGCTCCCAAGGCTCAAAGCAAACATGTGTGTATTCTCAATATTGTACCATAGGAAACGGCATAGACAAAGTGTACATCATGCGAGATTCGCGGCGCTACCTACCCCTCGCCGATGACGAGCATCGTGAAGACCCCCGCGCCCACAACGACGAGGAACCAGCCAAGCTGTCGCCATGAAGGATACAAGTGAGGCGGAGGCCGTGTGTTGGCCGCAGGAGACGATAGATCGGGGCCTCGAAGGCCTCACGTCGGGGGCCAAGGGCACAGGACCAACAGCCAGCAGTATACTCAGCAACGATACACTTCTGGGAACAGAATTTTCACTCAACATCCTAGGCGAAGCTCGTTCGACGGCTTTGTTCCCCTCAGCAAACATCTCGGCAGATGCAGTCAGGCGCCCTGTTTTGGAGCCGTAGCCACCTCGCTTGCGTGCCATGCAGGATGGCACAGACGACCGAGAGTCTCCTCGACACCAGACCGCTCGCCATCGGCACAATGGAACGCCTCACTCTGCAACGACCGGAAGGCCGCAGCAACCCCTCTTCATCAGAAAAGCAAGGGAGGTGAGCTTAACAGCTGCATAAGGGGTTGGTCGCCTAAGGAGGAAGACCCCGCCAAAACACCAAGCTTTGCGATCACCGCACAACCCCCTGATGATCGCGACAGGGCCTACAGGAAAGCGACTGGTCAGCAAGGGACGGCATATGCTCACCGTCCTACCAGGGAGGGTCAATGACACGCGCGCGAGCCCCCAGTCCACGCGAATGTTAATCCCCCGAGGAAACGAGGAAACGAGAAAAGGGGGGGAGGCGGGAGGATGGCCGGCACCGAGAGAGGGGCCCATCGTGTGTGCTGTCACAGCTATATCAGGAAGCCAAGGGATGGGATTTCCAGACATGTCCGATCGATCGAGATTCAGCAGATGGGGAAGACGGGGGTCCATCTACGGCGGAAGAATATAGCGTGGGTGACCAAGGTGGCTGGCTACCTACTACCTAGGTAGGTAATTAGGTAGGAATTCTCATGGTAAACAAAAGCCAGAAAAGGAAGAAAAGTTGGAAGTTAGCGCCAGGGTCCACTCGGACTCCCAGCCCGTCGAGCGAGCAGTCAAGGGATGGCCATGATGGTCAGTGGTTGTAGAAAAGCGTTGGCGATCTGTGGCGGTCAGTCAGCCTCAGGGAAGAGCCTTCTCGCAAAACGAGGCTATCCTTGCCTACCAACAACGTGTCACCATTCTCAGCGTCGTTCATGTTCCTGACGGTATTCAGGAGGGCTTTTATGAACTAGGTTGAATTGACGGACGAACGGGTCCAGGATCCCAGCCATGAGCCTTACAGCCATCGTTGGCCTTGGTTGTTATATTTTGTGGTGGAGTGTTCCACGTGACGCTGTTCGAAGCTATTGTACGAGGTACATGGGATGGATGCCCCGCCACAATGGCCAGAAACCAACCCGACACAGCAGGTGGGGTAAACCAGACTCTGGATCTGGTCATCGTTTCTCTTGGGCTCGACAGGCATCCGGCACGCCAAAAATCCAGAATCTCCCTCTCTATCTGCGAATGGCCTCACTTGCAGACGGTATCACTTCAAGCCAGAAGTCTGATCTCCTCGTCAGAACGCAAGAGGTTAGAGGCAATGACTTCCCACAGTTTACTCGCTAGCCTGGCCCCAAAGGACCGAATAAAGGAAACTCGTACGAGCACCTATACCACAGGGCAGGGTGTCGGCACCAAGAAATGAGGCATAATCTCGAGTATCGTGCTTCAAGCCCCAAGCCTGCGTAACTACTGCATCATGCTGTGCGTCTCGGTTGTCGATAACCTCGAGAGGCTGCGTTCCGTGACCGTGACTCCCTGACTTAGTCGCACCATTAAGCGAACTGTCCAGCAGCCCGCGCTTTCGCGAAAGAGAGCGATGTGGTGTCGAGACGCTCGATACGCGTTGGTCTTGACGGAAATTCATCTGCAGAGCAGGATCATTCGTGGCGGGGGAATCCGGGAGGTACAGACGACCAGAGAGGTGATGGGGGTGGTGCGAGAAGGGTGATGTCCATGGTTCAAGGGTCATGCAGGCCGTTGGTCTGCAGCGTCGTACCATGTAATTGACAGACGTGGGGGGCACCTTGCTTCCCGCTAGCTCCAATGGGCATAATGAGATTTCGTTCGATAAGTTGCCGGTGGTCTCAAGTCTGCTTCTGAGTCGTCTGGCGCCATCCGTGTCCTTGGTACTTCGTCTTTTTCGTCGAGCGGTCCTCGTCGATCAGCAAGCGTTGGATCGCGGGGTGGCAACCTCCTGTGACCATCTGAGGGAGGCCATTTCTGGAGTCGAAAACCCAACAGGTATCTTTGCGTAGGCTTTTCCGTATAGAGGCGGAATCATCTCGTATCTTACGGAGGCAGAACCACGACCATGATCGATCGTGAAGCGCCCTGCCTGAAGACGCTGAGCTTTATCAACGTGGACAGGAATTTCATCGACGAGAACATGAGCCGCATCACAGATGGGAAGAAAAAGTGAAGATGAGGTTTGACACAGCCTGGTGCGGTCGCGGCCGCATCTTAGCTCGAGGTTGGTCATCCCAGCTCATTACACCAACCACGGTCTGCAGCTGGCTCACTCGCCCCCACGAGATCGAGAGAGGGGAAGCAAGGGTCCTGTTACTGCCCCTCATTGTTCGTCATAAGCCGACAGCGGCCTCAATTGCCTGTATGGGAACCAGCCGCCACATCGCCAAACTCCCTGGCCTCCCCCGGTGGACCAGTCTCAACGTTACCTCTCAATCTGCGAGGATGATAGGTGAGATATGAGCAGGCCCCCGTAGAACCCCAGACCAATGCGGCGCATCGTGCCCTCCACACATTCCAGTTGCGCAACCCAAGACATCTTGCCTTGCAGGAGGTGTGTGAGCGCGCAGGGATTTGAGGGGCAAAGAGCCTCCTGCGACGAAGCGGTGAGCGAGCGGCGCGTATCGCCCTGCGGAAAGCGTGGCCACCAACATGAGGTTGCTTCTCTTACATTCCAATGCCTTCATTCTCCTGTCTTCTGCAGTGGTTTGGCCTGCAGGTCGGAAATCTGGGGTTTCTGTGCTTCCGTCGACAAGTTGTTCGATGGAATTCTGCGACAGGCGCGAAAGGCGCTTCTTCTTTCGGACCCGTCAGCCAAGAGCCAGGGGAGGAAAACAGTGTGTATGCGCCTCGGAGCGACGTCTTGATAGCCCTGGTTAGCGATCCCCTCCAATGCCTCCGAGGACCCCTCATGGACCCCTAAGCACGAGCAATCTTTGACCTAGAATGGCCATCATGGTTGCAAGAGCAACGTAGAAACCAGGTTGACGTGTGCAGTGTGGCACATCTCCTGGATTCGACCTCACTTGGCCTATCCGCTCTGTCCGACAGCCAAGACGTTCCTGGGATGAGGATGACTGCCCCACGAGTCAAGCGACTACATCAGGAAGGCCAATGTGTGCTGCCCACACGATCCATTGGCTGAGACAATGGAGCACCATTTGTTCAGGAGCCGACTATGCATCGTCCTCACTGGCCCGCGTTCTGGCAATTCACCTCTGGACGGCCCTTGAGACATCGATGATTGGGGACCATTCCAGTACCATCGACATGCTCAACCGTCCCATCGACAACAATCAGCTGAGAGTAGTAGAGCATGTCTCACGCCCTTGCTTCCGTGTCCGCGGCGCGTGATTCACGACTACTGCAGTTGATGCAGCCGCTGCAGTCAAAAGGCTGAATTATCGGTCGGCCGGTCTCTTGGTTTGGCCCTTGTTTCACCGTTCTAGGGGGGTTGCACGACAGGTGAGGGGTCCTCTTACTAGACTGTGCCCTCCGCCGCTGATCCCATCAAGTTTCTGGGCTCAGCGGCCGCAGAATCGAATCCGCGACACACTGATCCATTCAAGCGTCGATAGGACATAGTTTTGGATGGCGAAATCATTCGACATGTCTGTAATGATAGTCTCTTCTGATTGTCGTTTTATCAGGTGCGACTCGCTGTATCACTGCAAGATGGGCACTGCTCCTGACCCACTGTCTGGCCGTCATCAGCCCTGGCGGCTCATGCTTCGAACGTGCGAAGACATGTCTACATGAAAGAGACCACATGACGAGAGAGTCCAACGGCAGCCCCGGCACCACGAGCCTCAGAGGATGCATTGAACGCACACCACCTTTCCTTGAAAATGAAGCCTGGAGTGGGACAATCAATCGTGGTGTGATCAGCGCGGCAACCACCACGAGAAACAGCAGATGGGCGCGCATTCCATATCAAAGCCTCCTTCCACCAGAACAACGGCCCTGACCTGACGATCCAGGGGCGGTGAGGATCTCTACTTGCAGGAGGGTTGATGATTCATTCGGTTCAGGGCGTACGGTAGCTCGACAACCCATACACATCAATCTGTCTGTTGCTTGCATGTTGGGATGGCAAGCTTTTTGTATGCTTCACCTCCATGACAAATTGCGCGTCACGCTTGATCCAGCTCGACGGTCCTCGTGGAGCAGATCTGGGCGCAATATCTATATGAACAATTAACGCAACCCCGCGTAAGACCGCGATTTTTTTCTTGGAGTACCATATACGCGGCCGTTTGGCACGGGATTTGGAGGCCTGGGTGGTGATCGCTGTGCTTTAGTCACCGACTGAGTCGGAGTATAGGGTAGGACGCCTTGCACGAATACGGCGTGGCTGCAGGTGTGAGGTGTGCCCCATGTAGTTGTGACCTGGTGGGGTGGAGGGGCCATTGCAGGGGTTGTACCAGCAAGATGACATCCATCGCGCCAAACAACGAGGCCTACCGTGCATCAGTATTTGTTCCCAATTTGCCAATCAACCAGCATCGCGGCATCTGGTACGGTGGGCCATGACATAATTGTCGTCTGGTGCCGAGGATTTGCATCTCGAGAATGCGCTGGCTGGAGAAATATGTTATATTCGCGAAAATCTGCTCGGAGAGTCCCAACTGGTTCTCCTGGACACTCCTGCAACGGGATTTGGTGGCGCATTGCTTATGAGCAACGTACACTCAATATGTGCGCACCATGCAACGAGGAGCTCATGTGAAGCCAGGGGGAATCAAAGCCCGTTTCCGAAGAGCAGATGACACCCCCAAAAGCGCCATTATAAGGACACGATGTGCGGAAGGGGGGTTGGAGGGATCGTCGGCGGGAACAAGCGGGACGAGTCGTGACAACTTTTACAAGGCTGGCTCTGCACTGTGCCCGCAGCCGAGAGCTCGCCATGACGGGCCCGTGATTTCCTGGTTGGGGCATGGCGTGCGTAGATGGCTCAAATGGGCGATAAGTTGGCAACGATTTGATATTGGGACAATACTGGCAAAGCGGCCGAAGACGCCGTAGGATGCAATAGCGCTGAGAACACTAACTTACTTGTTAGAGTTGCCCTTGGCGTGCGCCTGTCATGCCAGACACAGCGCAGGCCATTCGGCAGAGTTGAGACTGGCAGAAGCAAGACACCACTCGGAAATCGATGGAGACGGCATCAAAGGGCATGGCATGTCTCGTGCCGACTAGAGAAGGCGGCGAGGAAATGAGGTGTGATTGTAGGTGTTCAAGATTTGGCCGGTCGGCAACGCTGATTTGTCGTTACGCGTGTTCGAGGCTGATTACCATGTCTTCCGCGCCGTGTCGTGCCCTACCTGATTGGAATGTCGAGCGAGCATCTTCCCATGTGGACGGCTGGCATCAAACAGCTTCGTCAGTGCAGTGGCATGTTGTCTGTCTTCTGTCCTTTGTTGTCGTAACGAGGGGAATTCGGGTACCCGAGGCGGCGGGCGTTGTTTCCGACGAAAGCCCCATATGTTTTCCTTGGTAGCGTGCCAAGTAGCATACGGTAAACAGGAGGGGTGCGACGATCCCTGATGCTGGTGCGCATGAAAGTGGAATCTCCCTTCGAAAAGCGCGAAGGGTACTGAGTCTCGAAAACAAGGCTCGAAGGCTCTTGGCTTCTCCGGAGCTGGTTTGTGACCGCGTCGGTACCATCGGCCGTCTCCACGGCGGAGTGGTTCACGGCCACGCCGTGCCTGTCAGAGGTCGATCGCCGTCTGACGATATTCCTCGACTGACTCTTGCGCGCGCGATGAGCTCCAATTTGACCTTCACCGTCTGTTTGCATCGTGCATCGTCAGCCTCATGAATTCCGACAGATGTACCGACAAGCGGTCTGGTGGATCTGCTAGAGGTGTTCGCATGGCGACTGGTCGTCGAGCGGCATTGGGCTTCGGACGAAGCGCGCGACAATCTGCTCGTCGATGTCATCGTGCCCACAATGCCAACCACGACACCAGTCGATGAGATTCACGATGTATGCTCACATTTCGTGACTGGGCAAACAGGTCACGCCAGTCGCTTCGGCAGCGGAATGTTTCTCCATCTGCGCATCCTGCTGCGTTGCCAAGACAGCAGGTGAGCAGGCTACAAATCTAACCCACACACCCACACACCTGCCTGTACACAACCACCAGGAGGGGGGGCGGAAGGGTAGAAAGTGAGAGAGAGACTGGGAGATCGAGAGGAAGAGATGGTGGTCCGGGCCATCCTGGGCACATCACAATGTGCCACCCACCCTTCACGCCCCACGTCGCACGTCCTCGAGGCCCAAGACACGAGAGGCCCGAATCTCTCGACTGCAATCGTGACTTGCGCGGCAGCGACACTCAGCTGATCGTTGGGCTGTGGTCATGAGCGAGGCTGGGCTGTCATATGGCTGGGGCGCTGATACCATCCAGAGAGAACCTTGTGCCCAAGAACAGGAACAAGGAGAAGGCGGGCAGCAGAGCTGACTGTATCGTGATGCCTTTAGCAGCGAGGTTCGTTCGGGGAGATGAGGTGGGTTAGGAAAAGGGACAGATGCAAGAAGAAAGACCGTGCAGCAGCCGTGCAGCCGTGCAGTGCTGGTGCATCTCGTCCGTCGAGGTGAGGCATGAAGCATGAGGCAGGAGCATGAAAGTCGTGCAGCAGCAGGAGCGACGAGAGCAGCCACAACAGCCAATGATGCCTCCACAGGCCGGGTGCTGGGTGATCGCGGTTTGGGTGGTGCAGCTGCTGTTGGCACCTCGTCGTCGCTTCCTCTGCGGCGGCAAACGGGCGAGATGAGCGAAGAAAACCCACTACGGGCATGCCTACTGGCGTCGCATTCGTCCCAAAGTACCCGGTACATGTACAAAGCGCCAAGCCCAACTGCTCAGTCAATCAGCAAATGACCCGCCCGCTCGCCAGGATGCCAGGGTCTGCGCTAGCGTTGCCAGTGGAGACGTGTGGAACATGTTCAGGGTACCCTGGTGCGCCCATCTCTGCACGAGCCCACCAGTCACTCGCAGGCAGTCGTGCTTGATGTCTTGCTGTCGCTGCTGCCGCCACGAACATTTCAGGTCATCAAGGCATTGGGGGTAACCGAAGGGGCTTCCCTGACTTTCAGAAATCCCAGGTCCCCTGCCCACGCCCCCCCCCCATGTTGCCCATCGCGCATCGCCCATTGCCCAGTGCCAGGCCTGAAGTCCCCCATCCAGCGCGCAGCAGATTTTGGCAGGCACTTGCCCATTGTTATTATTAAACCCAGACCCCTTCCAGCCTCCCCTCCATCACCGAAAAAAGACCCCTTCTTTTCCCTCACTCCGTCACTGTCGCTGTCTTCAGTGCAGCCAGAGTAGAGCGAGCATCATCGCGGAGGGGATCCAGAGCCGGGTACCCAAATCGCGTCCCTTCGATCCTCCCTACCTACCTCTCGACCTGCGACTACCTTATCTCGTCGCCCTCCTTCTCCCCGTCTTCAAGGCCTCCGAAGCCAACCTCCGACCCTCAACTCGACCCCCGAGCCTCACTCCTCCAGTCCACGACCGCGAGGCATCTAGATTGCCGGTATCGAACACGGGTACTGAACAAAAGGAGAACTTCGATAGTAGATTCGAAGAAGACTCTTTCTCTTATCGTACGTGGTAAGTCACGCCGTTCGATTTTTGCGCTGCCTGCTTTTTCTTGTATCACTCTGTCCGACTGAATGGGTTCCCGCTTCACTCGACTCGACTCGACCCGGCTGCTTTGCAACACTATGCCTGCTGCTCAACTCCGCACCGCCTGTGATCGCTTCATTCTGCATCCTGTTCATGGTATCAGTGGCCAACTGTGCAAACCTATCGCCTCGCACACACTTGCCTGTCCAATGTCGTGAGAGTGTCCGACTCGTGTGCCTGCGTACGTTCGACGTTACTCGCCACGGCCGCGAGCCCGTCAGCGTCTTTCGGTTCATCATTTACCTTGCACTTGCCCTTCTTTTGCACCACCAGTGCTACATGGCGAAACGCTGTGTCCAACCATTTGGTCTTGTCCCTCGAACCGTACCTGGAAAAACCTCGCAGCGTTGCGTTATATCAGCGAGAACGGGCTCTCTGCCTGATGACCAGATCATGCTCTTTTGAATCAAGGGAATCAACCAAGGACTTTCAACTAACAGGTTCTATCAAACAGGTCTCGGTGCTGCCGATTCCGACACTCCGCGCTTCTTGACATCGAGAACCTTCCGGCAAGACTTCGCTGTTCTCTGTCGGCACCTCCATCCTGTAATATCCGACAAAACAACATCTAACAGCCAGCCCCTGATGCGTTCATCTCCTTGAATGAAGATGGATTCCGAAGACGGGGAGTTTTTCATTAAAGTACGTCCGCAATCTCCTCCGAATGGTTCTCCTTGCGTCTAACACTCTTGTCAGCAATTGGCCAGTTTTGTGCGCACGCACGAAAAGGCACTTGCCAATGCTCTACAGTTCAGACGACAGACTGTCTCCCGCCATGGCTCTTCGCAGAGCGTAAGTTCTGTCACGGTGCCCCAGTCGCCTTCAACACTCCCCGAACGGCCATCGACGTCTGCTTCTACCTCTTCCGGGCTTGCCGCTGCCCTATCACTGGGCTCCTTGAGCTTCACATCACACAGCGCCAAGTCAGCCAAGCTTGCGCTGACCCCTCATCACCTATTCTATCTTCTTTCTCGATTCGAGGAACTCGGCACTCCTGTTGGACCCATGAAGATTAGGCTTGAGAATCTGCATGACAGTTCGACCTCGGCCAATTATGTGTCCTTCCTCGGCAACACTCAGCGCTCTCGGAGCCGCGAATCTGATGTTGGCTCCATTCACTCGGTGTCCAGTGTGCGAAGCGTTGTGTCTGGCATGTCTGCTCTCTGGGCCAGTTTTGGCATCGGTGCCAGTATCTCGGCAGCTCGCACAGAGAGGCAGAAGGCTGCTCTACAAGCCGATCTAAAATATCTCTACTCCGCATTCACCAAGATTCCCTGCCTCCGGCTTTCGCCTGACTGGCGCGCCCGCCTGATTCGTGGCTATGAGGAGTTTCCGTTCGATTCAGCTGTGCCACTTTATGTCTTCAAGAACGTCCAAGCTCTCGAGGTCAGCAGCATAGACTTCCGGCAGTTCTTTGGCTGGGACCGTCTCGCCGACCAGCTTCGCTCTTTGACGCTGAAGCGTGCTGGCGTGGACGATCCTGCTGACATCCTTATTGACATTGTCCTGGATGACATGGATAAACGTCGAAGACGCACCTCGAAGTCGCAATCCTCCCCAACGACGCCGTGGCCTACGAGTACTAGTCCGCGACGCAGTCCCAACACAACGCATGCCGAGCTCCACCGTTCTGCCTCTGCACCGGGTTCTCCTGATCCCCAAAGTCATGGGGACTTGCGGGTTGGCTCCATGACTCCCAGTGACCATACTCTGGAGGTTGGCTCTGGAGACGGCAGGCGAATGTCTCTCGCTAGGGCCGAAACAGACGAACCCAGGTCCCCGACAAAGTCCAATAGGCCGCGTAGCAACTCTCCGACGCGACCTATGGCCTCCCGCAACACCTCAACCAACGTACGAGGTGGCCATAAAGTCCGGAGATCCGGCTCAGGGAGCTCGCATTCCAGCCTGTCCGACTCTTGGCATCACGCTCGTCCAGGGAGCTCGTCCAATATGCTCAATATGGGCATCTTGCCGGCCTCGAAGTGGCGCTTCCTCAAACATTTGAGCTTGCCCGATAACTCCATGACATCGATTCCCGCCTCGAGCTTGGCCCCGCTGGCCAACACACTGCACTCCCTCGACCTGTCCTCGAACTTATTCGTGCAAATCCCCGACAGTCTTGCCACCCTGACCGCACTTCGAGCCCTAAACCTGTCTCACTGCATGATCGACTCGCTACACTCTCTGACCCGAAACCCGCTGCCGGCCATCACCGCTCTGAACCTTCGCGGCAATCGCCTTCAGTCGCTGGCCGGCGTCGAGAAGCTGTATCCGTTAGAGCGTCTTGATCTGAGGGACAATCGTATAACTGACCCGCTGGAGGTTGCCAGACTCACCGGTATCCCCGACATTCGCGAGATCTGGGTCGAGGGGAACCCGTTCACTAAAACACATCGGGACTACCGAATTACGATATTCAATCTGTTCCGGAAAACGCCGGGCTACACAGAAGATATTGTGATCGACAATGTAGGCCCTAGCTACTCGGAACGGCGATACCTTGTTGAGAGAGCGCCAGTCCCTGCTGCAGTGCCAGTTGTCAAGGCCCCAACCGCCGATCTGCCTGCGGTTGATGTCAGCAAGCCTGCGATCATATACGATGAGCCCGTGGAATCCCTCTCCTCATCGCGGAAGGAACGGCCCACACCCAAGGCCGTCACCAGCGAAGTCAACACCAGCTCGACCAGACGTCGAAAGGCGCCAAAGCGACGCATTGTCGACCTTGCGACCCCAGAAACCGCCTTGACCGCCGCCGCTGCCCCAGCCGTGTCGCCTTCTGCTTCTGCAGGTATCAGGGTAGTGACGGAGGATGTCCCGACCCCCAAGCCCATTTCAGATATCCATCGGACGACTCAACTGCCGAAGGAGCAGTTACTTCCTCCCGTGGTCCTGTCCGATACCCGAAAGGGGACCTCCCAGCCAGGAGTGCCACGATTTGATGCGACCGTGGTGCCTGAGCTTCCTCCTCTTTACACATCCGACAACGGAATGAATGGTTGGAAGGATTCCCAAGAATGGGACGTCAGCGGCGAACTATACCGCCAGAAGATCGAGGCGCTTCGGGACAAAGTGGGCAATGGGTATCTCAGTGCGCTCAGTGAGGAGAGCTGGGATCCCTCTCGTCCACCGAGCTATACCGTGCCCACTTTCAGCGCCGGCTCAACCATACGATCTAGCCCTACCACTCCACGCACTTCCAGCACTCATACCCAACCACAACCGTCGCCTATCCTCAGTGGACGCACGCTCGGCTGAGTCCCAAACCACCCTTTGCATATGATACCCCCTTCAATCCTCATGATATTTCATGATACCCCAACCGGCCCGAAATTCTACGGTTCTCAACTAAAGCATCGCTTTAGCTTGATACTCGAAAAGAGCCAACCCCCCTTTCACGTCACCCTTTTTGTTGCCTGTTTAAGTACTTTTTGAGCATGTATTTTGAGAGCATAGCGTATACGGCGTTTGGACGAGGCGGGTGGATCTTTTCGAATTCAATTTTGACCTCACTTCACTTTTCTACCACTGAGTTGGACATGGCTTCATGATTCATTCAGGTTGTAGGTCTTGTTCTGCTGCTGGATGTCGCAGACGGGATGCTGCTGTGGTCTATTTTTCACATCACTTCACTTTGACAACGGCGTTTGTGAGAGGAGCGAAGTTTTTCGCACATTGGTGGCTCTTGTCCATTGTTAGCATGGAAGAAGGGAAAAAAGACGCATCTGTTCGCGTGGAAGGCACTATTGCATGCAGATAGGGGCGGACCGCAGGTCAAGATGAGCTGGTGTTTGGTTCTAATACAGGAGAGACACGCATTCCACTTTTCAACACATGAATTTCTATGCTACACCTGATTGAACTTTGCTGAAGAATGGGCGGCTGCCACCGGGACTGCGCCAGGCAAACAAATGATGGCATCCCTGTCTTGTCTCGAATGGAACAGGTCGTCTACACTGCTATGGTCGACTAGTAGGCGGCTCAAATGGCTGCTCGGCGGGAGGGGACAAGGGCCGGGGTAAGCTTTGCCTCTTGTCGCAGAGTGACACGGACTTGAGTAAGGTGACGGGATCGACAGTAGTGGAAACCTGGGGTAAATTGAATCAATAAAGAATCTCTCTTTCCCCTGGGCAGGCTGGCGTCAAACGAGCTCCGCATTGGGAGGCGTGGCATTGAGGTTAGGGACAGCAATGGATTTGCGCTCATGGCCTGATTGGCTGCTTCCCCCCCGGCCCTGGTGTTTGGACGATTTGGCGGCTAGAACATGTATCTCCTGTCATTGCTAGTGGTGTTGCGGAGAGCGAGGTCGGACTACGTAGGTCAATGGGCAGCCCTACGAGAATTAGAACCTCAAAGACATGTTTCCTTCTCCTACCAAAGATGTCTTGCTCCTCACTGATTGAGTTCTGGTTTTTGCTGTTGGCTTCAAAGGATGCTCTTTGTTTTTCTTTTGCCACCTCGTCGGGGGTAAGTGCCGCAACGCGATGCGTGTTCGTCCATTTGGGGTCACCATGAGGCAAGATATTGCCAGCTTGCAATTGAATGCCGGTGGAAGATAATGCCACGAGCGCCACAAGGAAAGAATGGAGCTGTTCCAGATGGCACTCACAGTCATCGCATGCTTGGTACTTGGTACTGTTCGATGTGCAACGAATAGGCCATGTCGACTCTGCTCAACATGTCAAGATAAATGACTAAGCCGTGACGGGCAGAGCCCCCAGGCCCCCCTCCCCCTCCCCCTGCCTCACGCTGGAGTGTGGGGCGGCACCCACCTTGACGTTCCGGCATGGCCCACCTTTGGCCTCTGGCCTGGGTGAAGTGGGCACACAGACAAGGCCAGGCTGGTAGGTGCGCGAGGTGCGCTTGCGATTAAGGGGGCAACCAGGTCCGTGCGTTCCAACTTCACGCGTTGACTATGTTTTCGTGAGGAGACTCTACAACCTGCAGTTTGAATCCGGCCAGATCCCTACAATACCCAGAGGCATTCGTCGAGAGCTTGTAGACCTATCACGCCGTCCAAAGCTTTGGTTGTGACCCGGGCGAACGCGCTTCTGCGCATCCACGCAAATGCCCCCCCACCTCCCTCAAGCCGCATCACGAGTCTCCGCGCCTCCACCCACGACGCGGTGATTGACAATTCCGATCATCTCGATGACTCGAAAGACCGAAAGAAGTGCAGATACCGAAGCTGAAGACATGGCGTCCAAGCCTGCGACCCCTCGTCGACCGGCTGCGAGCCGCAAGAGGACCAGACCAGCGCCACCATCTGTGTCCGCGACTGCTCTCCTCGGCCTCGACGACGACGCCGTGTCAGCGCCTTCTACCATCTCCAAACGCCCTAGTCGCGAGCGCATATCTACTCCGACCACTGCCTCGTCGACCCGACCCGTTCGCGACAAGGACGCCGCCAACCCACCAGTCGCGACCTCTACGCGACCCACGCGAGAGGTGGCCACCCCAACAGCAGCCTTCGCCGCCAGCGCCGCTGCTCGCTCCGAGCCCCCTCCAAAACGAAGGAGATATATACCTGGGGGCGCTGGAGGCGGTGGCCGCTTCATCGAGGAGGATGGCACCATCACCTTCAACGTTCCTAGCGCAATGCGCACCCCGAGACCCCCGCGTGAGCCGCGCGTCCCCGCCACGACGGCTACGATACCGCGGCGGGAGAGAAGCACCCGCATCCGCACGGCGGCTGACCACGGCGATATGGAGTTCAGCTCGGCTGCCGCGGTCGCAGCTGCTGTTGCCCAGAACGAGGGATACAAGCCTCGCGAGGAGCGCGGGTGGGAGGAGTTCCACCCAAACCTCGACATCGAGGCCACCTTCAAGGTCTTTCGCTCGGAAGAGGTCGACGGGCTATCTCAACAACCCG
Organism: Verticillium nonalfalfae; assembly: GCF_003724135.2. Lineage (NCBI taxonomy): Eukaryota > Fungi > Ascomycota > Sordariomycetes > Glomerellales > Plectosphaerellaceae > Verticillium > Verticillium nonalfalfae. Next base: position 67,295 of record NW_021167273.1, read on the forward strand.
TGGCACCAGCGACGCCGGTTGCGCTGTCGTCATCCAACCACGCCTCCAGTACGCCCCTACGCGAGGTCAACCCCGAGTCGACCGGCAACACTCCGAACCCGGGGGCAGAATCTCAGCCCGGCGCGTCCGAATCACCCCAAAAGCGCCGTGCTACCCGTCCCACACGAGAGTCCGCCTCTTACTTTTCGCTTCGGGATGTGCCCGCCGCGGCGGTGCCCAAGACTCCCCAAGTCTTGCCCATCAGAAATCAGACGGCGAAGGAGAGGCTAGACCTGAAAGCGCCCTCATATCGTCCATCTGATCGCATCGTTCAGTTTGAAGGCAAGGGCTTTGGCCAGGCAAGATATGTCGACAAATCTATGATGAATGTGGGATACCAAGAAAGCGACCAGTACATCCGACCAGAGCGTAGAATGCTCAAGGCAACCGACGCCAATGTCGAGGATGACATGGATACCGCGCTCTCCATGAAGCCCGACGGCGAGCCGGCCGCGCCTCTCCTCACATCCGCTCCTGTGGGCCGTGTCGAGTACGATATGGACGAGCAAGATGACATGTGGCTCGAAGCTTACAATATTGAGCGGAAGAGCCACGAGCTGGAGCCCATCACTCGCGAGGTCTTCGAAATTGCGTTAACCAAGATCGAAAAGGAGTGGCACGCATTAGAGAAGCGTATTCCCAAGCCTAACCCGAAGCCACCACAGACGCACAGGCCGCGGTCGAGTTCAGCAGCAGCCGTCAACGGCGAACCGCAAGTGGGCGAAGAACAGGACTCAAAATGTGCCATCTGTGATGACGGAGACTGCGAGAACACAAATGCCATTGTCTTCTGCGATGGCTGCGACCTCGCAGTCCATCAAGAGTGCTATGGTGTGCCCTTTATCCCCGAGGGTCAGTGGCTCTGCAGAAAGTGCCAGCTGATTGGCCGCGGAATACCGGTAAGTGTCTGCATGGGCGGCGCCCGAAAGATGGTGGAGTCTGGCAGCTAACGTTTAATGTCTAGACCTGCATCTTCTGCCCTACGACTGATGGCGCCTTCAAGCAAACCAACTCGAGCAAGTGGGCTCACCTACTCTGCGCCATGTGGATTCCTGAGGTGTCCTTGGGCAATCATACCTTCATGGAGCCAGTCATGGATGTGGACAAGGTTCCCAAAACCCGCTGGAAATTAACGTGCTACATCTGCGATCAGAAGATGGGAGCCTGCATCCAGTGCAGCAACAAGTCCTGTTACCAGGCATTTCACGTCACCTGCGCACGGAGGTCAAGGCTCTTTCTACGAATGAAGAACAGCCAAGGCGCGCTTGCTGTTCTTGACAACAGTATGATTCTCAAGGCGTACTGCGATAAGCACTGCCCGCCCGACTACACCAAGGAGAATGGCGTCGCTCAAGCCACGCGGGATGCGAAGCGGTTCTACAAGAAGACCATGAAGGGCCGCATCTGGGCGGACAACCAGGTTGTCGCGCACGCGCTGGCGGCGACTCATCGTCACGCCTTGACGGATCATGCCCCCGATGAAAGCCAGATGACTGGCGCGAAGTTGTCCCTGATGGGCGACAACAAGAAGGGGCAGCCTGGAAAGCCGATATGGAAACTTCCCTCTGGTGCGCCTGTCATTCCTAGGACCGTTTTCGACATTGTCGAAATGGCTCTCTCTCGGTTCCCCTTTAGGAAACGAAAGGATTTCGTCAGCGAAGCGTGTCGGTATTGGACTCTGAAAAGGGAGGCGCGTAGGGGTGCGGCGCTCCTGAAGCGACTGCAACTGCAGATGGAGACCTTCTCGTCCATGGAACTCACTCGTAGGAACTTTGCAGGCATGGGTCCCTCAGGTAAAACCAGGCTGCAGAGGCGGATCGAATTTGCTGAGACGCTGCTGCGTGATCTGGAGCAACTCAAGGACCTGTCGGCCCAGGTCGTCGAACGCGAGCAGCTCAAACTGGAGGCTGCTGAACTTGAGCAGGACTTTGTGGACACATGTTACTTTCCGGTGGCAAAGCTCTTCTTCCCGGTGGTCGAGAAGGCGCTCGCGTAAGTGATCCCCGTGAACTTCACCTCACTTCTTTCTTATTGACGACATGCCAGGCTGGACAAGGGTGTGTTCTACGACGGACTGGTGAAGCTTCAGTCACAACTGGACGTTCGCTTCTACACGACGACATTAGCGTTTGCGCATGACCTATGCGAAGTCATCAGCGTGGGCATCAACACCGAGATCAAGAAAGTGGAGACGGCGGATGAAGAGCTCGTCGCTACCACGCTTGGGAAAGTGTCATACGAGGACCCGAGACAGAGGAAAACACTGGGGAAGCGCATCCTCAAGGCTGTTCAGCCACAGCTCGAGATAGCCCTTCGAACCGAGGCAGAGATCAGCTCCAAGCCACTTGATCCTTTGACAAAGGAGCTGGAAGGCATGTTGGAAGCCAGCATCGAGTTCAAGTCTCTGTCGAATGACGATGGGGAGAAGACAATAGATGCTGACCACGATGTGGTGATGGCTGATGCTTCGATCGAGGAAATTACGGTCGCAAATGGCCACGTCGAAAAGATTAGAGCAGAAGAGGGTGGCGATGTAGATGCCATGGAGGTCGACGCTATTGGCGAAGAAGACGACGGCAGTATCGAGGTCGCCACCTCCAATATTGACGACAAGGGCAAGCTTCCCTCCTCCAGTTCGTCGGTTGCCGGCCTCGAAGGCAACGGCAAGGTCGCGGAGCAGGCTGATGCGGCTCTGACGAACGGCGTCGCGGGCGCTTCTGATACACCGCCCGCCTCCGATGGCTACCACAGCAACTCCGCGCCGGAGCAGCCGGCGCCTCCGACGCCGCCACAATCAATCGGGAGCCTCGGCGCGCAGTCTCATGACCCCCTGTCCGAAGGCGGCCTCGCATGGCACCTCAAGGACTTCAAGCTGCGAGGCACAACCATCCTTGCGGACCAGTGGCCTGGGCGCGACGCTATCCGCAGCCTCAGCGAGGAGCTTTCTGACATGGACGACCGTGAGCTTGAGGGCCTGGGCTTCGACGTCGATGACAGCACCATCACGGCATCGCCCAACGGCGCCGCAGCTAGCAGCGAGGTCATTGTGGACACAATCGTCAGCAAAGCCAAGGCGAGCACCCGTGTTCGCAAAAAGACGCGCAGCTCTACGCGCCGGCGATGAGCTGTGAGACGGCAAGATGTTCGCCTTGGGCATATTCTTCGGTCTCCGAACCCACCAATTACCCCGTTTTGTACTTGTATCTGGGCGAAGGTCAAGTTTCATCTTCGCCGAGGAGAAAGGAAGGGTTGCGCAGTATACCCCACAAGGGATGAGTATGTTTTCCCGCCGTCACCATTTCCTCCTTTTTATTCTTTTTCTCTCTCTCCTGCTTCTACTCCTGTTGTGTTCTTCTTTTCATCCATATCACGGAGCGGCGTTCAGGCGAGACGCGAGGTACGGCCCCCTCCTTGGGATCCCCCAGTCTTTGTCAGACCTTGGAGGGATGGAGATGGGCTCTTATGCAAACAGTGTCTTTAGTGTCTTTGGTATCGTGTTTTTTTTTTTGCCCCCACGTGTTCTTCTCTCCGTCGTTAGGACGGCCTTGATTTGCGTGGCGTTCATCAGGCTGGCGGGCAAGAGGCTAGGGGAGGAAAGGCGAGAAGGATGGTCAGTAGTAAGGTAGCTTGGTGCGCGGCCTGGGGGAGGGCCGCCGTGCTGTTGCAAATGTAGAGTCTTGTAACCCTTTTTCCACGTCTTTCCTTTCCAGCCAGACTTGATCGACTGTGACTTTCGTGAAGTGTGCGAGAATCTATGGGCGATGTGTCGGGAGCAATTTTGGCTCTCGGAATGTTGACGTCTATATTCACATATCACACAGAATGTCGGGACTGGGTGATTATCGGCCACCATGTCACGTCAATGGCTACGGTGGTGTCGTGGCAGTTGGGCAAAGTCTCTGGTGTCTTCAATCAGGGCATATCCTAAACTTCAGCCTCGATTTTACAGACACCTGGGAAACGCGATCGAGAAGCCGAGATGTTGCCAACACACACATGCACACACACACGTCAAAGCCTCGGCATCGCTCCTGTATCCCCCCCCCCCCCCTCTTGCCACCTGTCCCTGGCAATGTTTGCCCATACGGTTGCGGCGATAGGGCGGACGTCGATATGGGATGAGGAGTGACCAGTGACCAGTGGATCGGGCTAGTGGGGCCCACGCCCGCCGAGCCGACACGCCAATAGCGATGATCTGATCTACGATTCGTAACCTTCTGGATGCTATTAGAGGATGGGAAGAGAGGAGAGGGGGCAAGGCTGCCTTCCCCAGGCAACTGTGCGATGAAAACGTGTTCTGAGGGGGGTGGGTGAGCGCTGAGACAAGACGTGAGCTGGCAGCGAACGGGGACCTTTCTAGCAGGCGAGGTTGCCAGCTACCTTGGCTTGAGCAGCTCGGTGAAGGTTGCAAGTGGTGTGGCTGGTTGGACGTCTGGCTCAGGTCATGTGACTATCATTCACCCCGAGGAGGCGCTGCGTGCTCTTTTTACCCCTCACCCCCAATCGTTGTGCCTGCCCCTCGTTCCTCGTTTGGGGGGGCTGAGAGCAAAAGGGAGGGGGAAAAGCACGCTCCTCCAGGCTAATGGGGCATCAAGAGTTGGTGGCTCAACACACCAAAGCTGAGAGCGGGCACAGAGCACACACGGTGGGGTCGACATGACAGCGCAGGACGGCGTCACACACACCACCTCGCCCAGGGCCACCACCACCTTGGAGTTCTGACCACCAGAGCCCCGGCAAATACGGGTAGACACTGGGGCTACCAAGTATACGCATACCAGAGGGGCTCGAAGCGGGGCAAAACCGTCAACAGAGGTTTCCCACGTCACCACCAGCCTGGATACTGAGTGCCAAATCGATCTCAAGCCAAATACGCATCATTCATATACTGTGCCCGACTGTTCTTCTCACTAACGACCGAAACAGAACAGCCATGTCGGTGTGCAGACAGTTCGTTGTCAATGCGGCATAATTGAGGCGTTGCCTCTCACTCCTCCTGTCATCACTGCGAGAAACCGTCTTGCTCTCGTCTAATGCTGTCTTGCCGAGTAGGCAACGGAACAGTCCCTCGGCCAGACAGATGGGACGGCTCGCATCTGTCTGGGTTGGATGTTGCCTACCAGTTTTCGAGGGTGCCCACAGCTGTAGCAGCGAATGGGAAATGTGCCTGGCCGGGCGTCGAGCGAAAACGACGGGCCAACCAGCACCCTGTAATGCAAGCGCGCCTCAAAGGGGAGGGGGAGGGAGGCGAGAAAGGGGTGCGGTGCCAAGACCCTGTTGATGTTCAGGGGAAGGGGCTGAGTGAGGGAGTGGATGGCTACCTGCGGGAGGGGTTGACTGGCGTGCTCAGCAGAACCTCCAGGACCCAGATGTCTGCAGGAGAGAGAAAATGTGCTACAAGGCTTTCGAGCCTGGCTTGCCAAGCCGGCCTGCCTGTCCTGCTTTTGACCGGTGCGCGAACCGGATGATACGAGTCCTCCGGAGGTCTCGGCCTTGGAGCTACTCCAGCGGAGACGATTACGCGGCGAGAAAAAGTCGAGATGAGTATTCGGGGCTCGTCTCATCATGGTATGAAGCCTTTGACCACGCGCGTTCGCATTGTCGATTGTCGGCTTGTGAGGGGGGGGGGACTACTGACGTAGAGTTCTGGCGGCTGTGCAGCTCGGTAGCCAGGCAAGTAAGTAGGTTGTATGCAAATGCAGCGCCGGCTTGTCTGACGAAGCATGACTAGTGGTAGTTCCAGATGGTAGGGCCGCCTAAAAGACGAGATGCATCGGGCCAGGGCGCGGAAAGAGTGGCAGAACAGGAGCTGGCGGTCGATCATTCAAATGGAGGGGATTGACTCACCAAGGCGAGAGGTCATTTTTTTTTTACTGGCTGACAAACGAAGCAGTTCTAAGTTTCTCGCAACTGGACAGATATCTGTTGTTCCTCGCGGCCCCCCCACTGACTCGATTGGCTTTTGGTGAAGCTGTCAATGAGGGGTTCTCCCTGCTTATATAGGGTCGTCAGTCGGGACAGGGGTCTTCCAAGTGCGAATAGCGTTGGTGATATATGCCGACTGCGTTGAAATGCTTGAGGCGCATGCCTTGGGCTGCGGCTGCGGTTTCCTGACCGCCTTTACGACGAACGATGAAGAGAAAAAAACAGCAAAGGTACAATAGGCCAGGCGGCGAAGCTTTGTGGTTCATTGTCTGATATCTGGTAGCCCTGGTCGTTGATACAAGGCAAGGTATCGGCGGCCAACACCGCCACAGCCAGGCCAAGCTTTGGCACATTGGTCCCAGTGCAACACAGGCCTCGAGGCAGGGGCACACAGTGGCTTGGGCTGGTGACTGTCCCTAAAATCTGAGAGTCTCGGCCACTGAGAGTAGAGGGCCCAAGGTTCTGCGAGCCGCCAGCTGCCTCCCTGCCTACGACGGAACCTAACTACGTCTCACCTGGGTAGGTACCTGGGTACCTAAGGTAGGTCCCGGGAAGTCAGTCCCAGTGGCCTCGCACCCTCCCAGCTTTTTAGACGGTCCCCCCATCGACCCGCCCAGCATCCACCGTCACTGCCTGTTGATGCTCGAGAAGCCCTGGTACTGCTCCTGCCTAGTCCTTGTCCCCCCTTGCTAGCGCCCTGGCTCAGACCCGACCTTTCCTTTCTTCGCTATCCCCATCTTGACCGATCCGGTGCATCGCCAGAAAAACCTCTTCTGCTTCCCCATACACGCGAAAGAGAGGCACACCCTGCTTCCTGTTTACCGCCCCGAATCCCCTCTGCATTGCCCACCCCGGCGATCCCGCGCTTCCTGCTTGCTGCCTCTGCTACGCTGTCTGTCGCTGCACCTGCATTCTGCACTCTCGAGAGAGAAACATCGCGTCCCAGCGGCAATCAATAGCATCACACAACAACAGAGCGCCCCCCTCTGAGTGAGCTTAGGTGAAGTGAAGCCCGCCCGTCCGCCGCCCTCGCCTTCCGGTCGGAAACCCGCTCAACACAAAACACGAAGTCATCCCCTCAAACCCACTTGCCCCCCTCGGGCATCGGTTTTTGGTTTTTTTTTCCTCTGACCTCCAACCCCAAGGCTCTGCCTCCCCCTTCCCGCCATCGACGACGACGAACGCTCCCCTTGCGGGCCAAACACAGCGACCCTTCAGCTCTTACGCGAATCCATCCCACGACGCCTGAACTGACTTTTCTCGTCGCTTCTTCTGTTCTCACCCGACTCCACTCGACAGGGCGCTCGCAGCTGCACCAGCTACCGACCCTTCCCCGACGATAACGGCGACGACGACTCTCTTGCATCGACAAGACGACTCCCTCCCCATCAAGGCGAACACGTCCCCCACGGGATCAAGGCGAATCATCATCACCATAACAATCCGCGCCATCTGACGAACAGTTGTCTCACGAGCACAGCACGTCGCGGATCGTTGTTGTTTTTGTCATCACGACATTTTTTGTCTCTTCGCGGACGTGCCCTGATAGAGCCAAGATCACTTCGTCTCCCGTAAGTCTTCTCACTGATGATCCTCACCGTCGTTGTCGTCCGCGGGCCTCTCCCTCCCTGTCCGGCCTTCGCATGCTGCCCTTCAACACTTGAATGCACGCACCCCGTCGCCATCGATGCTGGTGTTGATAACCACTTGGCGCCCTTTGGTCGCCGCATTTGAAGCAAACCTCGTGCGACGATTGCTGACATGCGTCACCCTCCCAACTAGCCCAAGAAGTGCATCGAATCCGACACGCAGGCCGGCTGTCTCGTGCACACCCGCAAGCCTCAACTACATCCTTTGTAAATTGCAGGCGCTCCACGAATTCTTCACAATCTTCGGCCAAGTCACTGGCTGGTGAGGAATAAAAGATGGCAGACCAACATGAGATCGATCTCGACAACGTGATCGACCGTCTTCTCGAGGTCCGAGGAAGCAGGCCCGGTAAGCAGGTCCAGCTTCTCGAGTCCGAGATCCGTTATCTCTGCACCAAGGCTCGCGAGATCTTCATTTCTCAGCCCATCCTGCTCGAGCTTGAGGCTCCCATCAAGGTCAGTGATCGAGCACCTCACGCATGCGTCCGGTTCTTTCGGCAGAGCTGACAGCCTTAGATCTGCGGTGACATCCACGGACAGTACTATGACCTGCTGCGCCTCTTCGAATACGGCGGTTTCCCTCCGGAAGCCAACTACCTCTTCCTGGGTGACTACGTTGATCGTGGCAAGCAGTCGCTGGAGACTATCTGCCTTCTGCTCGCCTACAAGATCAAGTACCCGGAGAACTTCTTCATCCTCCGTGGCAACCACGAGTGTGCCTCGATCAACCGCATCTACGGCTTCTACGATGAGTGCAAGCGTCGTTACAACATCAAGCTGTGGAAAACCTTCACCGACTGCTTCAACTGTCTGCCCATCGCCGCTATCATTGACGAGAAGATTTTCACCATGCACGGCGGACTCAGCCCGGATCTGAACTCCATGGAGCAAATCCGCCGCGTCATGCGCCCCACCGACGTATGTGACCTTTAACCCGCCGAGCCTACGCCTAGCCCGTTCCAGATCACAATCAACTAACCACGTCTCTTTTTTTGTAGATTCCTGACTGCGGCCTGCTCTGCGATCTGCTGTGGTCTGATCCCGACAAGGATATCACCGGCTGGAGCGAAAACGACCGTGGAGTGTCCTTCACGTTTGGCCCCGATGTTGTGTCCCGATTCCTGCAAAAGCATGACATGGACTTGATTTGCCGTGCTCACCAGGTCGTCGAGGATGGATATGAGTTCTTCTCCAAGCGCCAACTCGTCACCCTCTTTAGTGCGCCCAATTACTGCGGAGAGTTTGACAACGCAGGAGCCATGATGAGCGTGGACGAGAGTCTTCTGTGCTCATTCCAGGTCGGTGCACCCTGTGGCAGATGCCTCATCTTAGTACATTGCTAACGTGGTACTTTGCATTCCAGATCCTCAAGCCTGCTGAGAAGAAACAAAAGTAAGTGTCTCGTAACCCTTCGCGCGGCTGTTCAGAGCCCCTTTCGGCAGCCAATGCCTGCCTGCACCTCTGTCATGAAAGAGTTTATGCCAACGTTTTACTTTTTCTAGGTTTGGCCGTCGTTAATCGCCTGCAACGCTCGCATCGAACGTCCCCTGTGACACTCGGATTGACCGACCAACGCTTCCTCTTCAACGACCCAACGCTCCACTATTCTCCAGCGCACACGTCCTCCGTGCCTGGTGGACCAACTCGTCTCCTCTCCCATCGGGATGCTCAGCCTCGCCCTCCCCATATAATCCCGTACCCCAACCGACTGACACGACGAACATCGCGCGCAACTCTGATCACGATCACGGCTGTCTCTAGTAGCTGAAGATAACCACACAAAAAAAACACTGGAATTTGACATGGTCCCGGTCTACGCGCGGCTGATGTGACTTGCGCAAATAAAACCATGTGGATTTGGTTGCGGAGTGGTTCCTCAAGTTTAAATGGCTGCACACAATCATCGCAGTGTGAATGTGCATCTCGCGTTCTGTTGAGATGTGCGATGCCGTCTTCCAGAGAATTCTTTCCCATGAATGCTCTGTAGCAAGCGGTTCAATTACATCGCCTCGTGAGATTGAATGGCAGCCAATAACGGATGGCCCAGTCGAGGTACACACGGTGGGGGGACATGGGTTCAGAGCCAACAGGTAGGGTTGCCAGTACCAGCGATCATGCGGTCGATATTGTACGATAAAATGATGGTCAATCTGTGGGGTGGGTGACCACAGCATTCGCAGATCCCCAAGGCCAAGGTGATGCCATGATGACAGTGCGGTGCATCCGTCTCTGGGCATATGACCACTTGCCACTTTCCTTCTGCCTGCCTGTTCTTGTTTCTCCTTCTGTCGAGTTGCTTTTATTAGTCGTTCTGTTGTCCTATCGGGAGCATGGTACTTTAGTTTCACGAGATGGATCCGATGGTTCATGATGTATTCTACGCGAGATAGTGTGCCTCGGCTCATGATGCGACGAGGGAATGCCGTACCCGGGTTGACCTTTCTAAGTGCGTCTATTCTATGAGGTGAATGTCGGATACGTCGGGGCCCGGCAGACAAGGCCTCTACACGCAGTCCTCGCATACAGCCTTGGCTTCACCGGTCTGTCCCTCTCGTGATGCTTGTGCCTGAGTTTGCGCTGGACCGGGCCCCTTCAGCTCGCTGACCAGAGAAGCCCCATCGACGCCGCTCGGCGCGGCCTGGCCCTTATTCGTCCTGGCGGCAGAGATGCGGCTTCTCGCCTCGTCATCGAGGGCGGCCCCCTGCGACTGCGCAGGCGCCTCGGCCGTGGCGCCGGTAGACGTGGTAGACGGCATGGCGACCGCGTCGGCGCTGGCGGGTGCGTGAGCGGGCCGGGCGTGATCGCGGTCGACGTGGCCGAGGTTGCGCGACGGGTCTATGACGTCGCGGACGCGGCGTTTGAGCTCCTTGGTCTCAGGGAAGCCGCCGTCCGTCTTGCGGTCCCAGAGCGTCTTCGTGCTCGTGCTCGCAGGGTCTGCGTCGGCTGCGGTGGTAATGGTCACGGTGAAGGTGCCGCCTGTGGAGGGGATGAGGGCGACCTCGCCGAGGGACGTGGAGAAGGTGGAGAGGAGTTCCTGGGCGAACTGGTGGGGAGGAGTTGGTTTGCGGTCAGTGACGGGGACTATGTGTATGTCGTCGGTGCTCGTCTGGGATCTTCATGCGGGAGCAGAGAGAGAGAGAGAGAGAGAGAAAGCCCTCTGAGACTCTGATATCTGGGCTGTGATGACGTTGGGGAGGGACGTGGTGTCTTTGCTTACATAGGCGGCGCGGAGCATCCACTTGCACTGGGTGCAGAACCGTATGGCGATGCGGGGGAGGGGGAGGGGGGCAGCCTGAGCGTCAGATTCGGGGTGCGTCACGGGAGGGGGGGGATCTGCCGCGGTCGTTGTTGCTGTGGTTGCCGTGGCGGCGGCCGAGGTGAGCGGTTCGTCGGCCATGGTAAGGTGTAAGTCGACAAAGATCACCCGCAGACAGAGCTGGACTGGATGAAATGCAGTGTGTCGATGAGGGCCTGGCGAGGCTGCTTCATCAGTGCAGGAGTTGGTGGAGGGGCCGTCAGTGCCTCATCGCATGAGCCTAGCGTCATGGACGCGGGGTGTTCGATGCCCTGGGTACCACTCACTGGCGGTCGTTCACCACCTGTTGCCCGCTGTAAGATCACTGTTGGACTCTACTGGGCTCTCATTGCTAGTCGTGTGGCATGACCTGATACCGCATCCTTACTCAGTACTTGTGTACTCACTTGAGTCAGGATTGACTGGTCAGGCAGAGCAGAACTCGGGCATTTAAACAGCAACGCGGTGCTAAAATCTTCTTATTCTCAGCATGTCAGAAATAACGGGTATAGTTGGAAAGCAGGATGGCAAAGTCAGCATTATTACTAAAGATGTATACTAATCAGTCTCGATATGAGATCGTGCTAAATCCAGAAGATCTTGCCTTTGTGCACTTGGTAGGCTACGTTAAGTCTTATGGGCAAGCTTAGGGCTAGGAACACGGGAGAACGAACATCAATATGGTAGATGCAAGGCTAGGCGTGAAATTGCGCTAAAGAACTATATACTAACAAAGATTTCACCCAAGCACACCTGTTGGTCGCAATCGTCATTGGATGAGGTGATATCTGGAGGCTCCAACCAGACATCCATGTCCAATGATCTACATATATCGCTCCAACGTAGGACCATAAACATCCTCAGTACAATGCCGGGCCAGGAGGTATCCAAGCGAAGCACGTTTCCTCAGGGTTGCGTAATGTACGGTACTCATGCTTATAACTTGTCTCTCTTCAAAGTTATCCCCATTCAGGACTGAGCCAAATGAACTTTTTTGGTGATTCGACATGACCCTCTGATTGACTGCCTCGAGCCAAGAGGAAGGAAGGATCTCCGCCCTCACAGCCATCCTGACCCGGGCCAGATTCGATGCCCAACCTTTTCGCTGGTCAAGCCGTCAAGCGCAGTCCAGATTGTGGCCATGGCTGTCTATGGCCGAGAGGCTGTGCGGGGTGATGAACGGGCGCGCGCCTGGCCAAGTCCATCAGGAAAAGGAAACGTGCTGCATGCCTGGTGGTGCGCAACAAAAAAGTAGCAAATCTGATGTAGAGCTTTGTCGAGTGGAGGTTGTCGGAAGTGCTGGTCATTCCCGTGCGGAAAGAAGATACCTCGACTGTCGGGGCGCTGACACCGCCAGTTCCCCGAGGGAGAAAGTAAAAATAAGATAAAAAAATCATGAGTCCCGGGACAACCAAGAAGACGCGTCGGACAGTAGCAATCGACACTGGAATCCGGAGGTGCTCGGCAAGAATCTGATTGACAGTCATCGGACCGGTGATGCACATCACTGACCCCTCCCGCGACACTGCATTTACATCCTCCCCCATCACGCAAGGTGCCATGTCTCACACCCGCCACACAACTAGACAGATACCATTGATCCACTAGAACCCAGCTGACATGCATTTGAGTGACGGCTCGGCCCTGGCTCCTTGCTCAAGTGGCTCTGATCGGTGCGATTTGAGGGAGCCGCCACAATGCACACGATAGCTGCATGTTTTTCCTTTTGTGACTCGACGTCTGCCCAAGCAATCAATCGAAGTCAACGAGACGTGCCACGTCCGAGTCATTCTGCTGTCCTCCTGCTCCGGAACCCTTGAAATGTTTTCAAAAGCCTCCGACCAATGACACCTTTCATTGATAAGCTCATTAAAACGGTGGGATGAATGGGACGTGGTAAGAGAATTGGTCCTGGCTGTATTGGCACACGAGATGGGGCTGAGGGTCATCCCGTCGTGGGATGAGGAAGGGACGACGGGCGTGGAAGGGTGAGAAAAAAGTACAAGACACCAAGAGAAATTATTACATGCTGAAGAGCTGCCTTCCCATGCTCCAGAAGGCCGTACCAGACACAAAAGCCTCTCTCATACTCCTCCCCTCGGCCCATCTCCTCTCGCTGTTACGCCCTCCCCCCCTCAGACGGGCGTGCCGTGCGTGCTCGTAGACAAAATGAAAATAAAAAGAACCGACGTGGAAGCATTATCGTAGCTGTGATGCCATCGCTGCCTCCCGACTCCTGCCTCCTCCGCGTCATCCTCCCGTCTCGCGCCGTGCTCAAGCTTGTGGTCAATAAGGAAGACGCCTTGCTGTCGTATTTAGTGCGATCGCTGTCCTCCTGCCTTCTTTTTCTCCGTGTCCGGTCCGGTCCCGATAAGCCGTAGTAAGTATCTCGTCTGATCGCTCGCCCACGATGCGGGCCCCGTGGTATCTTTGGTTCATGGTGGCGGTGGGGCTAGCATCTGGGTCCTTTCTTGGTCGACAGGAAAATAAGTCTTTCGTATCCGCCGAATTGGGGTGTGGTCGGATCTACGCATTTGACTCTACTACATCAATACGCAGCATCCGCCGCTCTGTTGTGGCGCGTAGGGGTCCTCGCCCCGGGGAACAGATCCCCAGACAGAGGGAACCATGTAATCCCTCGTGCCGTTGCAGTAGGCAATGATGCTGTCCGGAATTTAGTACGCGAGCGATCAGGGATCATCATCGATGGATGGTTCTGTCGCTAGGACAGTAGTGTATTGCTTACCTCTTAGAAGCATTGCTCACTGGAATGCGCTCGCGCTCGAGGTCCTCGCGCAGACGGTTGTTGAGCTCCGTCAGGCGCCTCAGCTTCAGGTCGGCCATGGACTGCTTGTTCTTCTTGATCTGCGACGGATCGCCGACATCGCGGGAGGTGTACTGAGGCATTGTCGAGGTTGGTAGAGGAAGGGGTCGATGGAAGTGAAAGTGATGGCGTTGTTTGAGCAAAGTGAAAGGCGACGTGGGAGGGGTCGCGTTTGATGGATGAATGTGTGAGGATTGGGTCCTCAATGGGTCGTAGGATGGATGGTGAAAGTAGAAGGGAGGACGATGATGCTGAAGTTCGTCGTCGAGGGCGTGTGGCTGCTACTTCTCAAGGCTATTCAACAATACTCGTATCAGTTTAATTGATCCAACGGGCAGTCGACAGCATCAGCTTGGACGCGTTTTTGCATCGACAGCAAGCAGTGTGACATTGAGCACCATTGGTACGAGGAGTCTTCCGGGGTCTAGGGAGATTGCACGAGAGGTCAGGACTTACACAGCAGCAGGGTCAATGTGTCTTCCGCCGCGACGAGTGTCAACACGGCGACAAAGGAAAGAGCGTCGGTGAGGTCGGAAGGGATGGAAAAGCGGGAGGGTGCTGCGGCTTGAGCGTCGGTCTCGGTCGGGAGGTGGTGAGACGGCCAGTGTGTCTGGAGTCTGAAGTCTGGAGACTGGCCTGGTGTTGGGAAAGGGCGAAGGCGGGAAGGGAAACAAGCAAAAAGCAGGGGAGCCCATTCACCCTTTCCCGGTGCAGCAGGCCTGTGCTGTGAGCGAGCGGGCACGGGGGAGACCAGTGCGGGATGAGCTCCTGGGTGCGCTGAATGCTGGATGCTGGGCTGCCAGGTGCTGGGTACCTCCTGCGTGCTCTCTGCTCCTGCATGCTGCAACGTAGTTTGCTCGTTTTTGCTGCAGGAGCTGGGGAGCCACGGCCTACCGGTACATCCTATTGGTCCCAGCGCGGTGGTAGTGGGCCTTGAGTGGAGGACCACGGAAAATGGGAGGAGGAATGGCCCGCTGCAGGCAAATTGAGGTTCCACATGATTGGTCTCTCTTGGACCTTGGCGGACAGACCACCCCTTTTTGGGTTTCGCCTAAGCAAGCCCCTCGGTAGAGGCATGCTAGCCTGGTTAAAAGCATCGGCTTTCTCATTTGCTTTCTCCAGCTTTCCCCAATCCAGTGCTTTGTCACCCACGACGCTTGAAGTTTGTCGTGATCTTAGTTTTGTTGTTGTCTGGATGGCTCGCAGGCTGACGTTCGCCTGATATAGTCCAGCTCATGGCTCACTGTGGGTTGAACTCTTTACTTTCTATCAAGCTGAGGTAACTTGCCGGTGTCTGGCATTATCGACCTTTTGAACGCCTGGACAACTAATGGTGTCATGCGTCTATTGTCGTATCAAAGCAATGCTAGTGCGAGTCGAACGGTCAACGCCATCATCTCCCGTCAC
The DNA here is from genome assembly GCF_003724135.2 of Verticillium nonalfalfae. Taxonomy (NCBI): domain Eukaryota; kingdom Fungi; phylum Ascomycota; class Sordariomycetes; order Glomerellales; family Plectosphaerellaceae; genus Verticillium; species Verticillium nonalfalfae. Next base: position 82,434 of record NW_021167273.1, read on the forward strand.
CAGGTCAGGTCAGAACTGAGTCGACTGTTTCCTAAACCGACCTACATACATCCATTATTGGTAAGGCAGGCGGCTTATGTAAGTTGAAGCACTTGATCAATGAGGCACGGACCTAGTGTGATTTCACCAGGTACGCAGCGGCGCTACAGTGCAAACTCAACGGCCCAGTAGCCCCAGTCTCACTCAACCCAAAGAGCTCAAGATCACCACCGACAAACTTGACTGAGTGTTTCCGAGCACGTCATATGGGCGCTGGGCGCTGATGACTCCCTAGCCAGAAAAGAACGCCATCGATATCAATACTGAGAAGAGTCCAGCCGACAACACCCCATTCTATGTAAATTTCGCTCGAAGGAATGCCACATGCCCTCCAGCAAGACACGCTGAGTCATCTCCAAGTCACGTGCGATCCGGTGCCCAGCAAGGATCAGAGCGCACAGGTCACTGCTAGCCCCCGCCTCAAGGCACTCGCATGTAGCGGCCACACACGAATTTGAAAAAACTCATCGAGCCCGCAAGCACCGCAACAACCGCAGCGACCAGCCAAGTTTCGACATTTCGCTCGCGTCCCGGCTGCGCTGCATCATCCTCTCGACGTCTAGCGAAATACTCGCCCACCGCAGAGGAAGTTGCCCATCATGGTCAGTCGACAACACCAAACTCCCCAACGACAGGCAGGGCAGGGCAGGGGCGTGGAAGGGGAGGATCGAGACAAGACGCGAAACGACCTACCCCTCTTCGTCCCTCGATCACAGGCGTCATAATCGACGACGACGACGACACCCGCTTGCCCACCCCGCCCCGCCATGTCACTGCGTGCCCTCCTCGGACCCATTACTGACTATTGTCCGTAGCCTCCTCCGCCTCACCAGAAACCCGAGAACGTGCTCAAGCGCGCCCACGAGCTCATCGGCGTCAACCAGACCCCCGCCGCCCTCACACTCCTCCACGAGCACATCACCTCGAAGAGATCTCGCAATGTTCCCATCGTCTCTCTAGAGCCGGTGATGCTCCTGCTGGTTGAGCTCTCCGTCGAACAGAAGAAGGGAAAGCTGGCAAAGGATGCCCTCTACCAGTACAAGAACATCAGCCAGAACACCAACGTCGGCACCATCGAGGTAAGACTCTTGGCGGCAACATACTGGCGATCAGTCACAGGTCTAACATCTCTGTTCACAGCTGGTCTTGAAGAAATTCATCGAGCTCGCCGCCGAGAAGGTCACTGCCGCCCAGGCCAAGGCCGATGAGGTCCAGTCGACCATCGACGCCTCCACCTCCACCACCAACGTCGAGGATCTCGAGGCCAGCGAGACGCCCGAGTCAATCCTTCTCGCCACCGTGTCTGGCGAGCAGTCACGCGATCGTACCGACCGCGCCATTGTCACTCCTTGGCTCAAATTCCTCTGGGAGGCCTACCGCACCGTTCTCGACATCCTCCGCAACAATGCGCGCCTTGAGATCCTCTACCAGAGCACGGCTATGCAGGCCTTTGACTTCTGCCTGAAGTATGCTCGCAAGACTGAGTTCCGCAGGCTCTGCGAGCTCCTGCGCAACCACGTCCAGACGGCTGCCAAGTACTCGTCGCAGATGCACGCCATCAACCTGAGCGACCCCGATACTCTTCAGCGCCACCTCGAGACTCGCTTCCAGCAGCTCAATGTTGCTGTCGAGCTTGAACTCTGGCAGGAGGCCTTCCGCTCCGTTGAGGACATCCACACTCTGCTCAACCTGAGCAAGCGCCCTCCTAAGAACATTATGATGGCCAACTACTACGAGAAGCTCACCCGTATCTTCCTTGTCGGTGAGAACTACCTCTTCCACGCTGCGGCTTGGTCTAGGTACTACACTCTCCTCCGTCAGTCTGCTGCGCTGGTCGCGTCGGGCCAGGGCAAGAAGGCCGATAACCCTCCCGCCACGGATGCCGACCTTCAGAAGGCTGCCTCCTTCGTGCTCCTCTCCGCTTTGGCCATCCCCGTCATCAGCACCACCCGTTCCCGTGGTGCCATGGTCGACTTTGATGAGTCGAAGAAGAACAAGAACGCTCGCCTCACCCACCTGCTGGGCATGGCGCAAGCTCCCACCAGGGCTGCCCTGTTCCGTGACGCTCTGGCCAAGTCGCTCCTGAAGCGCGCCCGCCCTGAGATCCGCGACCTCTACAACATTCTTGAGGTTGACTTCCACCCTCTTTCCATTTGCCAGAAGATCTCTCCCATTCTTACCAAGATTGGTGACGATGCCGAGATGGAGAAGTATGTCCTGCCTCTGCAGCAGGTCATCCTCACCCGCCTCTTCCAGCAGCTGTCTCAGGTCTACGAAACGGTGGACCTCAGCTTCGTCGAGCAGCTGGCCAAGTTCCCTGAGCCTTTCCAGGTCACTCGCGGTACCATTGAGAAGTTCATCATGAACGGAAACAAGAAGGGCGATCTCGCCATCCGCATGGACCACGCTACTGGTGTCCTCAGCTTCGACAACGATGTCTTCTCGTCCGCCAAGGCTGCTCACTCTGCATCTGGCGCTGGCTCCGCCGAGGCTGATGGCAGCTCCGTCCAGCGCCTCCAGAGCACCCCCTCTGAGATTGTCCGCTCGCAGCTGACCCGCCTCACCAAGTCTCTGTACACCACTTGCTTCTACATTGACCCTGAATTCAACAAGTCCCGCGTCGATGCTAGGGAGGCCGCTTTGGCCCGTGCCAAGGCCGGCGCCGAGAAGGAGCACCGTGAGCTTCTTGCTCGCAAGGACGTCATCCAGAAGCGCAAGGAAGAGGCTTCCGAGATCCAGGCTCGTAAGGAGCGTGAGAACGCCCGCCAGAAGCGCCTGCGTGAGCAGATCCTCCAGGAGCAGGAGGACAAGCGCCTCGCCGCCGAACAGAAGGAGCGCGAGGAGCGTCGCCTCAAGGCTGAGCGTGACCGCGTCCGCAAGGATGAGCTCAAGAAGCAGATCGCCGATCTCAAGATCAGCCCTAAGGATATGGATCTCGACCTGGAAGATCTTGACAACCTGGATCCTAACACTATCCGGGCCATGAAGGTTGCTCAGCTCGAGCGTGAGAAGAACGACGTTTCCGAGAAGCTTCGCATTGTGTGGAAGCGTGTTGACCACTTGGAGCGAGCCTTCAGGAAGGAGGAGGTCAAGAAGCTCGGCGCCGATTACGAGGAGCAGAATCAGCGTGACCGTGCTGCCTACGAGAAGACCAAGGCCCAGACGCTCAAGGATGCCGAGATCAAGCACAAGGAGAGTGTCGAGCTGAAGCACCGTCTCACTCGTCTCATGCCTCACTTCGAGTCGTTCCGCGAGAACCTGCACTCCCGCCGCGGAGAGGAGTTTGAGAAGCGCCGCAGGGATGCGGAGCGGGAGCTCGAGAAGCAGATTGCGGCTCGCAAGAAGGAGTACCGCGACCGCAAGCTGCGTGAGAAGCGCGAACGCGAGGAGAAGGAAAGGGCTCTCCGCGAGGCCGAGGAGCGTGCCGCCAAGGAGAAGGAAGAACAGGAGGCCCGCGCCGAGGCCAAGCGCGCCGAGATGCAGCGCCTCAAGGAGCAGCGCGATCAAGAACGCCAGGAGTCTCTGGAGAAGGCGGCCATGCAGGCCCGCCGCGAAGAAGAGGCCCTCGCCAGGCGCAAGGCGGAGAAGGAGAAGGAGCGCGCGTTGCCCCCCGCGCGCAGCGCCGCCGAGCCCAGCTCCGAAGGTCGCCGTCCCCTCAACCTTCCCGGCGCCGGCAAGTGGCGCGAGAAGGAGGCTGCTCGCGGTTCCGCCGGCGCCTCAGACAACGCGCCACCCGCTCCCCGGCAAGCCGCCCCCATGGAGCGCACCGACTCGAGCGATCGTGCCGGTGGCCCTCCCCGCATCAGCCTTGCTGGCAGTGGAGGCAAGCCCAGCTGGCGCGACCGCGAAGCGGCACGCGCCGCTGCTGGCGGTGCTGAGAACAGCGCCCCCCCGCAGCGGGCGGAGCGTCTGGAGCGCCCGGAGCGCTCGGAGCGCTCGGAGCGCACTGCCTCGGGTGGTGCCCCTATGGGCCGCACCGCCTCGAACCGCGACGACCAGGGTCGTAACGCCTCGCCGGCACCCGCGACCGAGCAGCTCAAGGCATCGGGAGCCCCGGGCAAGTGGGTGCCCCGGCACCTGCGCAAGGAGTAAATGGAATACGGCTACAGGGGCCGTAGTTTAGGATGATGAAGGGAGAGGGAAATCAGGAGGTTGCGCAAAAAAACCTGCATCGGAGTTCGAGGCCTTGCTTTGGTTGAGAGATTTTCTTACCCAGTCATTCACACGTTGTACTCTAGAGATACGAAGGTCGTCTCCCGTCCTGAGCAGAGAGGAGGAGGCGGCGGCAGAATGAGTCGGCATCTTTGCAAGATGTTGAATTCATGGCCGTAAGGTAATGATCTTGAACGTTTCTCTGAGACTAGCCGTTTTGCCTGCTCTGGTTCGACCGATGCCTGTCAGTGCCTTGTGATGATCGTGGCGAGGCCCATGTCGAGGGCATGCCCGATGAAGTGCCAAGTCATCTTGTCAGTGACCTAACGCGGTGGTGCAAGCGAGGCCAGCTTCAACGGCGTCATGCCATGTCTGCTAGAACTATGGTGTCTCCCCTTAGCTACCTAGCTAGATGAACTGCTGCTGCTGCTGTCGTAGAGGGGTAATGTCTCCCAGAAACGCCAGACCTACAGCTGGGCCACAGGCAGCCTCTCGATCTCAGCCACACGCTACCGATGCTATGAGAGCGAGCGGGCAGGGCGCGCGCGAGAACATGTGTCAATACAGCCAGATGTCCCAAGTGCCGGACCGAGACGCCCCCATCACCACCACGCAAGCTTTGGGTCTCTACAAAGCAGAGATCCTTCTGGGGCTACGCTAGCAGGCTCGGATGCACGGGCGGGTGTGTTTTCTGCTTCAAAGAACCAGTTCCCTTTTCCGGAGGTCAGGTCGAAGTGTGCCGGCATGGGCTAGCCGCGGGGCGAGAGTTTTGGGGCCATCTGGACGATACTTGGGACTGCCTGGGATCGCTTACTGTCAGGTAGAACTCGGCTAACCGGGCGCACGTGTCCTGCACAGAACGTGCGCCAGGATCGTACGGCGTTGCGGTATCGCTTGAGGGAGTGTGGCGCGAGACCTGCGGCGGGAAAGGAGACTAGGGCTCAACGTGGCGGTTGTCATCCCATGTGGTGTTGGTCGACCTCACGAGCTAACAAAGGGGGTGTTGGGGTGATGGTAGTAGTGGCGGTGGGCTGGGGTGGGCGGGCGGAAAGACATCTACAATGGCAAGCGGTAAGGGAGATAAAAAGAGCGTTTCATGTCACGAACAAAGCTGGCTCCGTTGGCAACTACGTCAGTGAGGTTACAATGATGGGCAAGCATGCGTCCGTCACGATGTTTGCTGGACTGCTGGGCGTGGAAAGCCGGTGATCAACCGCAAATCATGAGACACGAGAGGAACTCGACGTCCGGGCAGCGACGAGGTCATTGACGAGGTCATTGCTTGGGCTGTCGATCCGGGTCGTCAAGGAAGAATTGACGGAGATAGATGGATGGCTGTTGGCCCATCTTGGCCTGCTTGGCTTCGGAACGGAACACAATGGGGTGTTGGCTCCTCGTCTGAGAGTCAGAACTCTCTGTATTCTTTTTTAAGCCATCCCGCGGCCATTGGTCTTTGATGGTCTGGGTGGATGAGGGGTGGGCAACCTGTAAGCAAGTAGTCTCTGAGGAAAAAAGTAGTCGCATTTTGCGGCTGCGGTCCGAAATGAACTGATGCTACCGTAACAGTCTCCAGAGAGAGAGTGGTAGGCTACTCGTCCGGGCGGCCAGCACCGCTGTTTGGTCTCTTGAGCCCATTGCTGTCATGGATTCGCTCGTATCGCAGTGTTGTTGCTTGCTGTTTGTTCATACTTTGGGTTCCGTAGCCAAGGCGATGGGACCAGTCAAAACCACCTCGGTGAGTGGGATGGCAAGTGGCGGTCATTGATGCCAGGAGGATAGAGCAGGACAAAGAACAACAAAGAACGAGGCGAGGAGAAACAAAAAGACGACGGAGCAAAGGAGGGGGGTAGCAATGGCTAGGGCCACGATGTACTAACATGCCTATAGTTTCTGCCTGTACTGCATCGTACCTGTCAGGCCCCCTGCTCCAGCTGCTGGCTCCAGCGGCAGAGGGCGCTACTGCAGGAACCCAGGAGTCTTCTGCTGGGCCACCTCATGGCGCTAACATCCCCTGAAGCTAGCCGTTTTCCCCCATTGGTCATGCGTCCTGCCGGAAGAGGCAACACTCTCGGGCCACCACCCACCCACCAGTTCGTTTTCCCTCCGACCAAACATCCACCAGACATCCGACGACCAAACAACCCATCGAATCCCTGCCCCCACCAAGGAAAGCCCCCGGAGGCATGTTCTTCAATGTCCAGCAGCAGATCCGAGCCTGACTGTTTAAGAACAGACCAGTCCAACCCGGACTAGGCCAGCATAACCCAGCAGGGGTCTCAACCTCACCGATGGCCTGGCGCTCAGGTGGATGGAAAAAGATGGATGGATGCTTGTGGATGGCTCGGCAGTCAGTCCTTCCCATGCAACAAAGCACAACAGAGCACAACATGGTCCGTCGTGTGCATCGTCCGGTCATTCGTTGGTTACACAGGCTGCCCGCGGGCTCGGCACGGTCACCGTTCCCCCTGGAAGGAAAAAAAAAACACCAATCTTGATCTTGCCTTGATCAAGTTAAACCTATATTCGAGCGAATAGACGAACGATGCACACCTACGTGTACCTTTCCGGGGACACCGTAGAGTCCAAGAGCGACGTCGTATTCTCTGCCGCAGTTCGATGGACCAAGACATTGCTATGGCCGTGGCATTGCTTATCTTGATGCTCTGACTTGGCTCTATTCAGAAATCGCACCAACGACGCCTGGTATATAGCCTCCAGGGGTTGGCCGTCTCCAGCTGCCGTCTGTTCCCCCTCTCTCTTTATCTCATCACGCTTCTTGAGTTCTTGGGGCAGCCTGTCCAGAGACCAGACATTGGTGCTTCAAGTTTGTTTGCTTCTTTGGAGAAGACCTTTGGTTTCTCTCCCAGTCACTCGTTTCCACCTACGCTACTGCCATGGCTCCCATCAAGGCCTGGGTGGCCTTTGCTGCCCTTTCCCTCGTTTCTACCGTCCACGCCTGGCACGTTGAGCTGCCGCCTTGCGTCGACAACTTCCAGCCCTTTGTGAACTCTGGCTGTCACGCAAACACCGATGGCAAGTCTCTGACGTACCGCTCATCCACGAGCTCTCGCGAGATGACTGTCGAGAAGTGCACTGCCGAATGCAAGGGTATGTCGGCCTCAGCCTCCCCAAACTCCTCTCGGTACTGACACATGCCAGGCAACGGATACCGCTATGCCGGCCTCGAGTACTACGGCGTCTGCTACTGCGGCAACACCGTCAACGGCGCCGAGCTTGCCGCCGGAGAGTGTTCCTTTCCCTGCAACGGCGACAAGAACGAGACTTGCGGCGGTGACAGGAAGCTTTCTGTGTTCGAGGACCGTACCTTCCCCGCCACTGACGCCGTGACGATCGAGAACTATGTCGACACGGGCTGCTGGACCGACAACTCCCAGATCGGCAAGTCCCTCTCCTGGCCCCAGGACCAGCTCGACAAGTCCGTCATGACCCCTAGCCTCTGCACCGAGGCCTGTCGCCAGGGCGGCTTCCCTTATGCTGGTGTCGAGTACGGTCAGGAGTGCTGGTGTGGCGCCGTCATGGGCAACGAGACGCGCTTCGTCGATGCCTCGCAATGCGGCATAGCATGCAAAGGCGACAAGACCAAGACCTGTGGTGGCCGCTCCCGCATCAACATTTTCTTCGCCAAAGAGTTCCAGTCCCTCGAGCCCTGCGGCCACCAGCCGGACCGGCCTCCGCTGTCCTCAGCCCCGGTTTCTTCTTCTGCCGAGACTACTTCGACGCTGCTCACGTCCTCGCTGACGATCGTCTCCTCTTCGCTTCCTTTGTCGTCTCCGGCGTCGTCCACGGAGGTTTCGTCGTCTCACCCTTACATTGAGCCCTCCACCTCTTCATCTGCTGCCTCGACTTCTACCACCTCTGTCTCTTCCAGCTCGACGACTGTCGTCTCTTCTACCTCTTCCTCCTCCTCCGCCATCACCACTTCTCTCTCCTCCTCCACTTCGTCCTCTTCTTCGTCCTCTTCTTCATCCTCTTCTGCCTCCTCCTCTTCCTCCTCCTCTTCCTCCTCCTCTTCCTCCTCCTCCTCCTCCTCCTCCACCACTTCTTCTTCCTCCTCCTCAACCTCTTCTTCTTCTTCTTCTTCCTCCTCCTCCTCAACCTCTTCTTCTTCTTCTTCTTCCTCCTCCTCCTCCGCTTCTTCATCCTCCTCCACAAAAGCTCCTTGCACCAGGACGACTCTCATTTCCTCCACCACCTCGACCCAGGCACCTCCCCCGCCTACGACCACCGCGCCTCTCACAACCACCATCACCACCATCACCACCACAAGCACTACATCTTCAGCAATTTGTACTACCGCGGTTGTGACCCCGCCCAAGCACGAGTACTGCTGCGGCAACTGGTGCTCTACCCCCATCCCTGATTTCAGCGACTGGGACACGTGCGCCAAGGCAAAGGCTAAGTGCAGCCTCCAGGTTGCGGCTTGCCTGAACCAGGCGGGTTGGCCTGGTGCTGTTGAGTGCTTCAACTTCCAGCAGTGGTGCCAAAACATCGACATGTTCTGTGGCTGGATGTGTCGGCAGGGCTGGGACAGGTCGTGTTCCAAGAAGGACTACTTGAACTTCTACAAGCCCATCGGCGACGGCAAGCCCATGACCTCGACCTCGACCTTCCCCTGCGCCGCCACCACTACCACGACTATTCCTCCGGCCACAACGACTGCAGTCGTCCCCCCGCCCAAGGGAATTTGCATCCAACCCTCCAACTCCTGGTACGGCTACGGTCCTGGCAACCCTGTCGGCAAGATCCCCCTCCCCGTCGTCACGTGCAACGACCTCGAGCACGAATTCAAGGGCGGTAACCCATTCAAGATGTACTCAAACTCCGATTCCAGCAAGTGCCGCTCCTACGGGCGCCCGAATGTCCCGTCCGCTTGCGCCGACGCCTGCCGCCAGCAATACGACAGCTGCAACGCCGTGTATGCCAAGGGTTGCTGGAGCTTCAAGAGCTGGCGCCACCGCCGTGAAATCGGAGCTTCTCATGAAGTGCCCGTGTCTGCAGCGCTGGCTGACCGCTCGCCGAATCTTGATGCTGCCATCGATAAGCGCACCTTCGGCGGATTCTTTGGCGACAGCTTCTGGGATGCCACGAACAAGTGCAAGGCCCAATACAATGACTGTATAAATGTCAACAGGGGTGTCACCGGTGCTGGGGTGTGCTGGTCTTATGGGCAGTGGTGGTAAGGTGGTGGGTAATGCCATTCCGCACCGTGTTTAATCGATGCCAGCCGCATCGGCGCAATGAGATGAGATGATGACAGAGGGGGGTGCGGCATCAGGACGAAAAGATTGGGAATGGGGCGACGACTATTTCGGGCTACATTTTCATGTTCATACATTAATAGGTAGATGTCTGGATGCCAATTGACGCATCGTTGCTTTGCATGTCTTGATATGAGAGGCAGCGTCGTGTGCCGCGTTGCACCAACCCGCATGCTCTACATCGTCTGTCGAAAATGCTCGTCAATGGCTGACAACCTTGGTAGCCCGTGGCTCCCGGTGTTTGACTTCTTCCACAACTGCGGATGAAACAAAACTGGGCTCGAGAAGAAGACGCACTTTTTTTTTTGACGCCATGCGTCGCAACTGGGATCTCGCGTCTTCGATCTGAGGACACTCTGAGAACCCAATTTTCGAATTCCAATGTTTGCAACGTGAGGGGCCTGGCGTTAAGGGGCCCGCCCAATGCTGGCAAATGCAGTCGACAGAATCGGACAATCCCGCGAGCCACGACAGGTACAAGGTGCTGACGCCTAGCTTAGGGGGGCATGTACGCACCAAGCCTTGACCGGGCGATGATTCCTGGGGCGATGAATCGCGATGCGTGTCGAACGCTTGACATCAGTCTGAGGGGAGCTCCATGGTGCTGTTATACAGGCCAAGAAAACATGCTGACGCAGCCACGACAACGCCGAATGCCCAAGGCATTTGAGTGGTCCCGCGGTGTATGCAATACACGGATTGACGAGTAGCAGCACTAAAGGGAAACAATCGACCCTGAAATGATTCATGACGAGGGAAGTCAAATGACGGTCAAGGCAAAAGGAAAAAAGGAAAGCCTGAATTGAAGGTGTTGCCCCCAACTGGGATTGAACCAGTGACCTTTGCATCTCTTGCTGAGAGTGATTGTAACCCAGAGCATACAAGTGCAACGCACTACCACTGTGCTATAAGGGCTGAATTGAAATGCAGGGTAATGTGTGGTCACTATGTAGTAGCAGCGCTAGCCTTGAGGTGGGGAAGCTCGCGTGCCACACCACCAGTCGTTTGCGTCACTCTGCTGGTGGGCCGATACCCTCCTTGGTCTCTGTGGTATGTATATTGGCCATGGCTCACCCGACGTCGAGGTTGGTGATAATTGGATTCATTACGGGCTATTTGCGCAGGTTTAGAATGGGCCCATGGGAGGGTTTTTTTCTTGCGTTGGAACTGTCATCATGTCATGAATTTAAATATCGACAGCAAACGTAGAGCAAAGGCCATCAAGCGTGTGGAATCTCATCCAGGCATACGGCTTGATCACTCGAGCCACCAAATTGCTGAAGCCCTCCAGATCTCAAACAATGCCCCAGAGCATGGCTTGTATTCGCAGAGCAAACAGGCGTAGACGGCAACGTGGAATATGAGGTACCACAAGAACAGTTGGAGCAGGGTGGCGAATGCGAGGGGTAGCTCTGCTGACTACCTACCTACTACCTACCTACCTACCACTACCTAGGTATCCTGCAACACCCAGGTACCTGACTGAGATGCGAACAAAGTCAACGACGTAGCGCAGGGTTCGGATGGCGAATCCGCAAGAGTTCATCCAGCACACTGCATTCTCCTTCCACGGCACTCAATCGTCGTGCTTCCTACACCTCGATCACCCACCTTCGTCAACTTGCCCTCATCGCCCTCATCACGCTCATCACCGACGACCCCTCCAACCTCCACTTCACCACTCGTCCTCCACGCTGCGGTATTCAGTATGCACCCGCCACCACAGCAGCTCAAAGCGTCGCTCCAGTCAATGCCGGCGACCGGCGATGCGTGCTGCACATGCGCCGTACTCCTAGCCACGGCCCCGCGTTACACATCAGGCTCCGAGAAGCCCCTCCCCGCGCCCCGCGCTCTGCCATGCTGCAACCGCACGATCTGCGGCAGCTGTCTTTACGTACGCCGCCCTCCCCCCCTCGGAACCCAAGACTATTCCCACGCCCAATGCAAACGGCTCGCGGATGGCCTCTGCTTTCTCGGTCTAACATGTCCAGACAAACGCTCGCTTCGCCCTCTACTGCCCCTACTGCCAAACCTCCACCGCCGCCGCCCCGCTGCCCTCAGGCCTCAGGACCACCCGCGACAAGTCCTCCCTCGTCCTGCCGCCGCGGACCGCCTCATCCTCCACCCCTGCCCCGCCGCCGCCGCCGCCGCCGCCCGTCGTCCTCGAAGAAAAGGCCGACGACACGATCCACCACCTCGACCACGCCACCGACACGCTGACCTCCCTGTCCCTGGCCTACAACGTGCCGGCCCAGGTCCTGCGCGCCCACAACAACCTCCCGGCCGACCACCTCCTGCCGGCCCGCCGCACCCTTCGCATCCCCGCGAGCCACTACCCCGGCAGCCCGAGCCTGAGCCCCCACCCCGTCGAGGCGGCGGACGAGATCCGCCGCAAGGCCGCGCTGCGCCGCTTCATGGTCGCGTGCAAGGTCGCCGACTACGACGTCGCGACGCTGTACCTCGAGCAGGCGGGGCACGACCTGCGCGCCGCCGTCGAGAGCTGGGAGGCGGATGCCGCGTGGGAGAGGGCGCATCCGCAGGAGACCGCAGGGCTGGGCGGGAAGGGCAAAGGCAAGGGCGCGACCCGGGGCGGATGGTGGAAGATCCTGTGACCGCACCACGTGCTCAGCTGTCACGCAACAGTCGCTTCATGGATGCAGGCGTGCTCGAGAGAAGGGGGGGGGGGGTATCGCAAGCCGAGAGACATAGTAGGACAGGCGGCGTTATTAGATATCATTGCATCATTACAAAGGCTGGGCCACCAGGTACACAATTGTTACACCCGTCCCTGTGCTTTCCTTTTCGCTACCTCGTGAAGCAAGCCCGCCCGTCGCGACGGCCTCGTAAAAACCCAGGCCCTCCGAAACGCCCGACCGCTTCCCATTATGCCAAATCAACTATCAACATCTCCTTTCGTTGTAGAATAAAACAAGTCGTACGCCTTCAACGCCAAGCAACGTGCCTTATCCCGCAGACTTAGAATGCAGAGCGAGTGCGAATATCCGAGATCTTCCTCTCGATCTCCCTCACGGAGCGGTCCAGCTCACCCGCAATCATCTGCTTCTTGTCGTTCGGCAGCAGCGTATACCTCTCGCAGAGGTCGCCGTCTATGACGCCCTTCACAGGCGCGTAGTAGCCACGATACATGAGATGGTCGCGGCCCGCCAGAGGCGCGTCTTCTGTCCGAAGGTGCTGCTCCAGGGTTTGGAAGAAGTCTGCATCCTCGCGGGTGACAAAGGGGATGAACACGCCAATTGTGCCGCTAATGCCGCTCCAGAGCAACACATCTTGACCTCCGACCACGAGGCTGGTCTTGGTAATGCTCGTGAGAACGTCCTGCGAGTAAAAGTGGCTGACGAGGCTCAGTCGGTGAGGTGTGCCGTGGAGATAATCCCTCGTGTTCGTTAGATGCAGGCCCGCTCCCTCTTCATCGGCCTCCTGGCTGGCCTTTTCAGGCGCGCGCACGATAAAGATGTTGCCGAACTTGTCGCCGCCAGCGACGGATTCGTAATCGACCATCGTCGTGCAGGTCATCCAGCGCGCGACCGTGTCATCAACGAAGGGGATCAGCTTGTTGGACAGAGCCTTGTAGACGACGTAAGTCACGCCCTGCTGGACATCTCCCACGACGATTCGACTGCCTTGTGTGCTTAGTGACACGATAAGCTGCGGGGCAACATCGGCCTGCGCTTTTCTAAGCATTTGCTTTTGACCGAGATCGTAAATCCTCAACGTCTTGCCGACACCAGCGACCAGTCTTCCCTGGAAGGCGAGGAGGGCCGTGGGCGGCTCCTCTACCTTGGTCTTGTGGATAAACTCGAGTTCTCGACCGTCCTCGCTAAACCGATAGATATGGATGTAACCCTCAGTGAACTGTCGGGGGTTGACAATCATGTCCTTGCCGGTACCTACAACCAGGAAACTTTCGTTGTCTTGGCTTGTGAAAGGGACAATGGCCGCACTGACTGCTGCTTCGTTGTTGTCAAGATCAACAGTCTGTAGCGTCTGGAGCTCTTCAGACAACGGGTCGATGACGCTGATGCACGAAGCCCAACGGCCCTTGGCCCTGGGATATCCAAACTCTACAGGCGGCAGTGTTCGCGCATCACCGTTGACCACGCTGGGGTCTGCGAGGAGCTGTGCCCTCAGCTCTGGTGGGAGCGTGTTGTTGTCCGATTCAATAGTGTAGAACATGGGATGTTCGGGATGCTTGACCATTCGCCTTGGTGTATAGGTCAAAGGGATTGACTTCTGAGTCAAGGTGTCGCTCAACTTTTCGATCGCGAAAATCCTGTATTCTGTCAGAAGGTACTCAAGCTGATCATCTCAAAAGAAAAAGATAATTTGATAGCATGTTTCAGTAGGAACAATTGGTAATAATGCGTAAAACCTCAGTGCCGTGTTGGCGTAGGATTCCAGTTCTCATCATCTCATGCAAGAGGAGTTTGGGGGGAAAAAAATAGAAACATACCTGAGAGATTGTCCTTGGATACCGACGACACCTTCCTCGCACTGCTCGCTGCTGAAGTTCCAACCCCACTCCAGGTCAACATAGTTCAGCGGCGTGACGACAAATCCTTTGGTGATCGGGTCGGCATAGCCGAGCCATGGTCGTGAGCTCAAGCCAAGAACGCAAGTTCGGCCTTGAACTGTGACCTGGAAAAGTTTGACCGGCTTGGGACCGAGGAACTTCTGACGCGTATCAGTGAGTTCGCCAGTCACTTCATCAAGCACAGTCCTGAGGTAGACGCCGGAGTGCAGACCAATGTGTAGGTAAAGTGTTGAGCCGCCAGAGGAAGAATCCTCCATGGCTATGACCGCGAGTGATGTGGGAGGAGCGGTCAGAGCCTGCACGGATTTGCTCTCCAGAGTGGTTTCGGGGTCAAGACTGAGAACTCGAACAGTACTGTCGTCGCAGCCGACTGCGAGGAATGAACTGCGGAGCCTGCCTTCAGGAACCTCGCCCAAACTCAAACATGTGACGGTGCCAAACATCTCTTTCTTCTCATCGTACTCAGCGAGGGAACCGTCCGAGTCCATCTCGAAGTAGACAATTTCACCAGAGCTCAGAGCGACGGCGACCTGGTGCTCGTTCGTTGTAGCAGCGACGATAGATCGATGCTGAGGGGCCGCCCACTCGTTCACCTGACCGTTGCGGATGTGTCTGATGCCTTTTGGGTGGACCTGAATCAGGCCTTCGCCACCGAGGAGTTGGGCAGCCAGAGTTGGTACTGAGGTCAGGAAACCCGAGTCATTAACTTCTTCAACGGTCTCTCCAATGCTCAAGACCAGCGTGGCGTTGGTGAAAGATAGCACAATGTACGCGTCGTACTGGTCGCCGCGGCTGAGCTTCAGAGTCCACACAGCTGAGGGGATGCCGGGAAGCTCCGAGGCGACGATTTCATTCACCTCCAGGCCATGCTTGAGGATTCTGAATGTGCTCCTTGCCCCATTACCGCACGCTGTGTAGATTTGAGGAGCATCCTCGCCGGTAAGGTTGGCCACCTTGCAGTCGATGAGAGGGTTCATCGAATCGATGCTCTCAACCAGTGCCAGGTTCTCGAGTTCCCTAGGGTGGAAGAACACAGCCTCATACGACTGCTTGGGATCGGTCGGGAAATCGTCACTCGAGAATTCCAGCTCTTCGTCGTCGTCTCCAAGCTTCTCGAACTGGTAGAACTGGTAGTTGCCGAACTGACTGGCAACGTAGAGGAAACCGCTCTTGAGAATGCATAGGCTGGACGCTACAGGGATGGTGTCGAAGTACTTGATCTTGAGGCGCTTAACCTCACCCGTAGGATTGCCGTCGCGGTCTTCAATCATATCGATAGTGATCTTGAAGAGGTCGCCATCTTCCGTCTGAAGCAAGAAGAAGAAGGCACCGGCGCTGCCCTTCAGCTTGTGCATGACTCCCGCAACAATGCTACGCTTCCTCGAAGGGTCCTCGGTCGCGCCACGCCTGCGTGGAACCGGTACCCGGAAAGCCTCCTGGTTGGAATGTCGGTAGGTAATGTTTTCCTCTCCGCAGACGAGAACTCCACTGGGCCCATCATTACCACCAGGAACTTGGAAGAGGAGAGAAGCAGTATTGTCGACGGGCTCCGACCATTTTCGTACTACGTGGTTCAGACCAAGGTCCAATTCATAGTAAACGAGTTGGGTCTCTACATCCAAAGCAGCCTGTCCTGTCGGATCTTGGTCGGCCTCGGTGTAGTCTGTTTCGAGCGCGGCGAAGACGGGGTTCGCGTAGCCTACGTCCAGTGCCACCATGGACAGTACGTGGACGCCAGGCTTGTGGGCCTCGAGGGGCGAAGAAATGGTGAGCTCGGCTTGGGAGTTCCGGTTGAGAACGTAGACGAGCTTGTTCTTCTCGAGCGATGCAATCAAGCACGCTCGACCCTTGGGATCGCAGGCGAGAAACTCGCCAGGCACGACGCGACGAATGCCAGATTTGCCAAAAGTCTCCAGATGAAGACGTTGGAATCGGTTTTGCGCCGGGAGGTACTCAATGATGGCAATCCTGCCCGAGTCCGTCGCGAGAATGAGGTAGTCTGAAGAACAGCTTTAGCGCGGTGCTCAGAAGACATCTGCCGCCAGCCGAGTGGATCGCTGAGACTGCATGCTCCGGGTAGGAGCACAAGCTTCTCGAATCACTAACTGAAGCCTCAAAAGGGGAGAGGGGAGGAGTAGGGCGGGGTGGGGGGGCGGACCACGAGCGACTTACCCTTGTTGCTTCCGGCAATACGAAAGGCGGCCATGGACCGAATGATGCCGAAGACATCGTGCGAAAGCACAGTGACGACCTTGCCTTGGGCGGCATCAGGCCGCACGAGGGTGATGCGCGACCCAGAGGCGGTGATAATGTATTGCTCCCTGGTTCCAGCGAACTGGCCCAGGACGGCCAGCGTGACGTTCGTTGGCGGCTGGACCGTCAGGGAGTAGAGAAACATGTTCGAGGTGGTTGCCATGATGACAGCTGGACCGCAGGTTGCCTGCGCGGCATCAGTCTGAAGTCCAAGTTGGAAATCGGGGGTGATGAGAAGGCGCAAGTTAGGGGAAGGTGAAGAGCTCCAGGCACGAAATTTCAGAGCTCAGGAAGCGTGGATTGATCAAGATAGCGCGAAACGTGGGGGCTGGGAGCTCACTGAGGCCAATCAACAGCATGTGGGGTACATTGGAGAGCCCGGACCGATGATTGAGCCGGATGATCCTCCAAAATTTCGGGATCACGGTTGCATGGTACTTTGGAGGGCTCTGCTCGAACCACCAGATCGCTCCCGAGACACACTTGCTCTCGTTGTTCGGGACCACCACACCACTGTCATGGAGCCAATTCTGAGGGCTGCGGCCTCTGGTCTCTGCACACGATGCTCGACCACCGCAAGGAGGCAATTAGTCGCCGGCAGACCTGTCGCTCATATTGCCCGCGCTGTGTCGGCCCACTCCATCCGTGCCATCCACTCGACAACGCCGAGACGATCGAAAGAAAACGCCGCCCCGGCAAGAGGCTTTGCCTCGACCTCCAAGGCTTCCTCGCAAACAGCTACAGCTTCCAAGACTATCGCTACGGAATACCAGCCTGCACTGAAGCAGGATAACCTCTTCCATTCGTACTCGAACAGCCCAATCCCAGCGATTCGTCGCCGCGCGGCGTTCATGAGGCAGCATGCCTACTGTTCTCACCCCGACCACCGGCCCACGCGGGTGCCAACCATCGCGCAAGACGGAGAGGAGGCGAAAGAGGGCGGTAACATGGCGCCTGCTCATGTCGACTTTGAGTGTCCCGACTGCGGCATCCCGGTGTCCTGCAGCAAGGAACACTGGATGGCCGACTACGAGTCGCACCTCGAGATTTGCGACCAGCTCCGCGAGATTAACGAGGACGATCATGACCTCCACTCTGGTCGTGCGTTCCCTGAGTTTGAGATGGCCGAAGACCAGCTGCCTGAGGCTGTGGTCAACATGAGCAATTGGGATACCTTCATGTACACGCGAGAGTTCGATGCGATCAACGACGAGCGTAGTATGCGTCAGGTCACCAAGATGCTGACGTATCCCGTCACAATCGGCAGCATTCTCCATGAGCTCAGTCCGTACAGCCTGGGCAAGGGAGGCCGGTTGACAGGCGAGGGTATCCGAAGTTTGAGTGGTATGTTCTTCCTGGCCTCCACAAGCATGCGATTTACTGTAGACTGACAATCGCCACTAGCTCTCCGTTACACCCTTCATCCTCCCAAGAACGGCAAGGGTATTGATATCAAGAACCTCCGACCCGAGGCGCCCCCCGTGCGTGTCTTCTGCCTGGGTGCCCGCGCCGAGTCCTCGCTGCCGAGGAACGTCTGGGTGCAGCTGGCGCACCTCTTCCCCGACAGCAAGATCCACCTCATCTTCATCGGACCCGAGAGCATGGCGAACCGCGACGACGAATTCCCGTTGCCTGAGCGCACGGCGTCCAACCCCTTCGGCATGGTGGTCGAGGACCGGGTGTCGTCCAAGATGAAGATCAGCACCATTGTTGACTACTACCACACGCTGCACACGGCGCAGTACTTTGCGCCGTATGATCCTTACTTCGACTGCTTCGTCCTGTTCCACCCGGGTCTGGGCCACCCGGCGAGTAGCCACGAGTGGACGGAGACACTTCCGCAGCTGCTGGAGACCAAGGTGCCCATCATCGCGACGGGCTACACACAATTCGACATGGAGAGGGACATTGAGTGGGTCCGCAAGACAGCAGCCGGCGAGTTTGATATCCTCCTGGAGCCGGGCGAGAACCTCTTCAGGAGTCTGAGGTGGGATATCAACGACCTCGACCCGCAAGATATCAGCTGTGGCAACTGGGGCGTCTGGGCGTTCCGCGGTAAACGGTATGTTGCTACAATTCTTCCCTCCACGTGAGACGATGTAGATTGCTGACAGATGATAGCTACGAGACAACCATGAAGGAGTAGGGCAAGGGCCAGTGAGAAGATGAGATGGGGGCCACGAGAGTTGATGCTGCGAGCTCTGTATAATAATGTATAGACGTGTATCATTTGTCGGCACACAGGATGCTTAGAACACCTGTGTGAGCCTCACGCCGCTGTAGACCGATTGTTTATGTACCCGACTCCTGCATATCGCATTATTGGTCATGACTACCTGAGACAAGTCTGAGCTTGCCTGTTGTCCTCAGCCTTGTTCTTGACTTGACGTTGTGCATGTCTGGCAGCAAGGCTACACAAGTCGGGGTATCCATCCGGCAAGGCCAGCGAGAGGAGTAAGAATAGGGGGATGCGGCCCCTGAAGGTGCAGGTGCAGGGAAGAACTTATGCACGAGCTGGGGGATGCTTTTAGTGGGCTGCAGTGCACGGTTCAGGGGAGTCCCGCTACCTGAAGTACCTAGGTAGCTTCGGTAGGTACCTACAGCTAATGCAGCCAGCCCCGTGGCACCGAGGCGATGTAATACTTGTTCAGTTACCTGTCAAGCCTGGGTAGGTAGGTACCTTACCTTGGGTACTGCTCATTTTGGGTGCATGCGGTCAACCGCCGTTCCCCCCGTCTCCAGATCTTCAGCACTCTATGCTTGTCAACGGCTGCCCACCGACTAAACCCACTCTCCCCGGGGGCCAATCTTTCTCCCTGCATACACCCAATCTTGACGACATCTCACGACGGCCCGGCCCTCGTCCCAAAGCTGGACCAGGACCTGGACCTACTTGCTGCATCTGGATCTGCACGGCAAACCATGACACGCCGCCGTCGCACCGCTCCAGATCAAGGTGACCAGCCATGACAGCGGCAGCTCCCGTGCGCGCATCGACCCCGCGTCCCAAGGCGGCTGCAACAACTAGTACCTCATCCCACGCGGCCACCGCACCAGCAGCCGCCGCCTCGGCCTTCACATCCAGGCCCGGTGCCCCTCCGCCAGCCGTTCCTCGACCTCCGCCGCCAGTCGTCCCCGTGACTCGACGGTCCAAGCGGCCTCTGTCCACCGACTTCCTCTCCGACGATGCCACCGCCGCCTTCGTTCGCCGTGTCCTCTGCCCCCAGCACCAAGCTGGCAACGGCACGCCACCGCCTCTCGAGGACCTCCTCCCGCCCTTGACGAGCCGAAACGATGTCGACTTGCAGCTATATGCCTTGCTGGCTGTCATTCTGAGGGACTTTGTCCAGGCCTGGTACTCCAAGATCACATCAGACGAGACCTTTGTCGCCGAGATCCTGCAGATCATCGCACATTGCACGAGAGCGCTCGAGCAGCGCCTACGAAAGGTGGACTTGGAAAGCCTGCTTTTGGACGAGCTGCCGGATCTCCTGGACAACCACATCACAGGTTTGCGCCCTTTGTCTCAGGACCTAGAACTCTCGCTGACGGTGTGACCAAAATCAGCCTATCGCACTGCTCATAACCCAGTGGCACGACCGCCGACACAAGCGAACCCTCGAGATATATATCATGCTCTCTGTCCGCTGGTGCCTCTGTCACCCGTTCCGAAGCCCGAAGCCCCCGAGTCCGCTGCAAAGCAGCAGGAGAATGAGACAATGTACCGGCAGCTCTTGGTGCAGGGCGTCTTGGCCATACTGCTGCCGACAGAGGATCTCGAAAACGAGTGTCTGACGGCTCTCGTTGGCCAGATCTTGTCGGAGCTCATCATCGGCAATGTCCTCATCAACAAACTTGCGCAGCCTTGGATGTTATGGGAGATCATGATCATCCTCGTCAGGGTATTGGGCAAGCGAGAGCCGGAAACGACAACTCTAGAAGAGGGTGTGGCCGAGGCACTGTCGCCAGACGCGCCCATCATCGAGCCGGAATCCTCAACACGAGCATGGTCTTTCCAAGGCATCTTCTGGGGTGTCATCCAATGGCTGTTCATGGCGTTCACAGCGGTACAGCTTGTCGTGCTGACCCTCGCCTCCTCGTCCTCGTTGCCCGCCAGGTCGACACCAGTCTTGGATGCAAAGAGTTCTCTAGCAGGTTCTGGATCTGCCACGAAGGCAGCCAAAGCCAACGCCTCCAAGCCAGTCAAGGCACCTATCGTCACCTTCAAGCTGTGGAGCTGCATCTCTAGCTTGATCGAGCTCGATTCTCGCACGCCGTGGCTGAGCGGAGCCCTCTCCATGCTTCAGTTCGGCGCTGTCAGTGGTCCGGCGAAACTCGCTGGCCTGGACGGTCCTCTCGATAGGTAGGTCATCATGTCTTTCTTGTTTCGGATTTGAACCCCCCTCTCGGCGACCATTTGATCATTTCGCCGCATAAGCCCCAGGTCACTGGACGAGGCATCGCTCCAGTGAGCTGCCAGCATGACCTTGCTGTACCAGTGTGCACAATGTGACCCCGTGGCCCAGAATCTTGGGCTCACCCTCCTCCCCTTAGCGATAGGGAGCTGAAAGAAAGGAGGGAGGGTGGGCAGCGGGACAACTCGGGGCAGAGCCACGAGATATGTCGTATCGGCCATCAATCAACAAACACCAATGTCACTGTGCGACCTACATTGCTCCTGTTATGGGCACCAGAGACGGCCTATCCCCATCCACGCCGCCCTCACAAACTACAATGCCAAAGCGCGGCGGCCGCCAATGACGTGGACAGAGGGCGAGACTCGTGTCCGGTATCCTTCGCGAGGTGGTCCCCGAGTCATCCCTCCAACCGTACGCCTCGTTTTCTCTGCATTAAGCGCCCACATCCTCCAGTCATTGTCCGCGGACGTGCCAGGCACCGCAAAGCACGCTCACTCGCTACCAGACCCAGGTCATCTCTTTCACCACGACTGGTCTGTCTGGATTGATTTTTAATCCCCCCCTCACAACCAAGTTGATCGTCCATCGCCTGGTCGACAACTAGTCGCCGCTGCCGCCGGCTTCCATCACCCGTCTTCTGTGGCTGCCGCCATAGCTCCATTGAGCACCATGGCTTGGCCAGGCCGGATGCCAAGCTCGAACGGCGAAGGACCAGGGACCAGATATCCCTCGGATCCGCGCTGCAAAGACCAAAGCAGCTTGGACGCCAGGAACCATACCATACGACCCCTGGCATTCTCACAGCTCTTGTTGGGACATCGTTCGATTCCCGCACTTGGCTGACGGCAGCAGTCGCCGTTCACGACATCGACCGCCTCGTCTTGGCCTAGCGTTGGGCCTCGGTCTGGCTACATCCACCCTCCATCGCGGAGCCTAAAGCTCGCAAAACAAACACTACCTCTGTCACATATCACTGAGAGCGGTCTTGCCTGCACCCCCGGCCGCCAGGATCATGGCCTTCCACACTTGAGCTCTACCCTTCACGTTCAGTCTGTGCGTTCCGAAAGTCCACCCCGCACCAAGAACCCGCGAGGCCTGGACATCCGACCCCCTTTGCCCCTGGCCCTAGTCAAGCCTCAAATCTTGCGTGTTCTCGCCTTCATTTCGATTGTACAATCCGCCCCCGCCACTACCCCAGTCCGATATCAATCACACCTTGCTGTCTGTGCCTTTTGGACCAAGACGTCTTACTCGATCATTGTCAATCTGGCTGCTACGCCTTGTGGTCGTGCGGTCGCATGCCTGTTCGCCAGTGCGTCTGGCTGCCGTTTCTGGCCCCTTCCCCTGTCCGATCACCACAACTTCCTACCACACCCCTCAGATCCCTTCCCCTTTGAGGCCAAAGCTCCACACCACTTCTCGTCCTCACACACGAAGCACGCACGTTCCGTTGCATCTCAGAACCACAGATGTGCACAAGGCGACACAAGGCTGACAAGCTACAGACTCCTCTCCCACGCAATTCACAGCCGCCTCCTCGACTCGTCCCACCTCCCGACACTCCTGCGCGCCACCCGCGGCGCTCTGTTCCCCAACAACGCCCAGGGCGTCTCGTCTCTCACGCCGCCCGCCGACGAGAGCCAGCTGCGCGCCCTGCGCCGCCGTTGCGCTAGCGCCCTCTTGGCCCTGGTACCGAGGTGGCTGTCTCGCTTCTACCTCAGCGGGCGAGGCCTCGGTCTCCGCCCGCGGACCGTTCCGAGTCGCCGTCTCAGTGGCAGTGGCGAGCTAGCAGCGACGCGCGAAGAGGGCGAACGGGATGTTGGCACTAGTGGCGGGCAAACTTCGACGGAGGAGCGCGAGGAAAGCGAGGAGGATAGGACGGCGGAGGAGGAGCGGGTTCTGCGCGAGATCGAGGAGGGGATACTGGACGTGTTCTCTGACGAGTACTGTAACAGACACCTCGTGTATGGCATATTAGAGCTCATATTGGTGCGGCTCATGCCCGAGCTGGCGGAAAAGGGGGTCGCCGAGCTCTGGGACGAAAGGTTAAGCTGATACCCGCATTTACTTTTACTTTTGCTGTTCAGTCACTTGTGTGCCATTCTCGAGGTGACAGTGGTCCACCATACCCTTCCTGCTCTTTCATCGAGTTGCATGCAGATTTGAGGTTGCCAAGAAAGACGGCAGAAGGAAGAACAGACTCGCTGATTCGATTACGTGCTGAAAGGAAACGAAGGGGGGAAAGGGAGGGCCAACTCCCCGAAACTAAAAAAATGTAGATAGGGGCCGCCCGTTGGGTTGTTTGTCTTTCAATCTCTGTGTGTGTCCGGGTTGTCGGTGCTCCCCTTTCTTCGCCTGCGCTTCCCCGGGGGGGAGGGGGTCTGGCAATCGGGGCTCGCCAGCCTCGCCGAACTTCCCCCTTGCTCTCCCGTCGTTGTTCCCATGCCTTCCTTTCCGTCAGCTGCTGTTGTGATTTTCCTCGCCAGACTGAATCGCGTGTCTTCTTCCTCTGCGGATTGTCCCCGATGCTGGTAGCATTGTCGGCCCGTTCCCCTTCCCCCCCTTATCTCCACTTGCTCAACAGAGCCAGCCCCCCTCCTCCCCACCCGAATCCTCTCCCAGGTCTCTGCAGAGACGACTTGGGAAGTGATGAAAAAAAGCCATTAACACAAACATTGGTATCGTGGCGCAACAGTCGCATATGAAACCAGATTCCCCTGCGGGAGTCGAAGAAATGTACAGACAGATACTCTTCCTCTCTTCCTCACACTCCCTCCTTTGCTCTCCGGACTATGATGGAAGACTGGCTACGTGCAAATATGTCTGTCCAGGAAACGACGATATAGGATGAATGGAAACGAAGGAGAGAGAGAGAGAGAGAAAGCTGGAGAAGAGGAGAAAGAAAGACAAAGTGACCGTTGAAAACAAGTAAAGAAACAACATGCTGACGGGTTTCCACACGGGAAGGGAAGTAGTTGCCCAAGAGAAAATCAAACAAAACAAAATCAAAAAAAGGGCAAGCAGTTGTGTAATTTCCGCGTGAGCAGGTGAGAAAATAAGTCTTCCCTTCAGTCGAGGAGGGTGGAAGAAGTAATGTCGAGGAAGGGGTATCGTGGATTGTTGTTTTTGTGTCGAGAAGGGCGAGTTGTCAGAGAGATGTACACCGGGGTGCATTCGCCGGATTGCTCCCTCCCCTAAATTCCGCGTTGGGTTCGATGATAGGTCGCCCATGCCAGTGCCCAGCGTGTAGCGCCGTCGTGGCACGGGATGCCAAAAGATGTCCACGCCGGTACATCCTCTCAGGCCCAGTGGCCCGAATCGTCCCGTCCTGTTCTGCCGGCAGGCCCTAAAGCCAGTTCACCTCGTCGTGAGACGTCAGTCGTGTATATCTGAGTCGAGCGTTCCCTCGCGAGGGCTGCGCCTGTGGTGGGTTTCCTTTGCCGACGGGAGCTGGGCACCTGTCGTGTTTTGTTTCTGTCCTTTGCAGGATCGTTGTCTGTTTGTTGTAGACCCCCTTTCTCACCTTCCCCGTCCCGAAATAGTCGGTCCCTACGATGGAATTCCTTTCCATCGTCCCAAAAATGCTGTGATTCGACCATCGAACGCTAAACTGTCGTTCGAGAAGCAAAGCCAACGCCGTGACGAACAATGATGATAATCTCCCATGCGTGCAAAATGGCCAGACACCTGATGGCCTTATGTGCGGCCAGTCCCCATAGACGGCCGCGAGCCTACTTTCAACCAGACATGGTCGCCTCGACATGCTGATTTGTTGTTGGCGGCGGCGGCATCTCCGAATCGCCTTCCGGTATTCTTGAAAGACCGCCGATGGCCGTGACGTTGATCGACTTGGTCGCTTGCTGCTGGTGGATGCGAAGTTTCTCCGTCAGCCGCAGGACGGTTGCGTATTCGTTTTGGTCGACAAAGCCGTTGGAAGCGTTGCTTTGGATAAAGTTGAGCAACGTATCTGCTGCCCTCCGGGCGTCCTCCTGCGTGGGCGACGTCGGAGAAGAGCCAACAGGGGTCGACGACAAACCGCTGTTGATCGGAGTGGTTGTTGACCGACCAGCCATGCTGCTATTGCTGCTGCTGTGATGCAGATGCGGTGACGAGGCGATGGCGTTGTCGATGCCGAACGGAGCTGCGTTCATCTCGTGGACAGGAGACTCCAGGGCCGAGGAAGGGGCGGTCGCCGAGGGGTGAAACCTCGGGGTTGATGGCTCTGTCGTCGTACCCGCTGCGTTCATGTACTCTAGATCCAGGGTTGGGAAGGTCTGGCTCCTCGGCCGCGAGAAGTTGGAGCCTACGCCCACTTGCATCTGGCGCGTCTGATCGGGTGCTAGGAAACTGCCAACGTTTGGATCTGGCGAGAAGGTGAATGGACCTGTGGGGCTCAGCGCACCCCCCGAGAAAGAGGACGCCGCTGCGTCTGTGAAAGCGCTGTTCAGAGACGTCGTGCTATGCGAGTTTGCGTGCTTGTAGGTGTTGCCGTCTGGAGAGTAGGGGATGAACCCGAGGCCGTTGTTGTGTGCGTCCTCGTCGCTCCGATCTGCCGAGAGGGGCGAAGGCTGTCCCGTAGGCGACGTGGTTGACATGATGCCGTGCGTCAGCGATGGCGAGGCAGAGAGTTTCGCGTGATCGATTATGTTCGTCTCGGATGCCCTCCGCAACAACCTGGGTTGACCGATACCGTTCTTCTGCTTGAACTTCTCCAGCCACGAGCCGTTTAACAAGGCCTTGAACTGGCTTTCCGACTCGCCACCGACAGTCAGACGAAAGTGACGAGCCTGTTGCAGGATCTCCTCGTCTGAAATGTCAGACCCATAGCGTGTCTTCCTTTTGTTGACCCAGGATGACAATGCCTTCTCGAAGTCCGGCAGCTTCTTCTGGTTGCGCTTGACTGGAGATTGCGTCCTGTCCTCCGGGAAGAGATACTTCTCCTTGTTACGAAGAACCTTTGATACAGTACTAGACGCAGCGTCAGACCTGTTGAGCCACGGGGCTCGCATAGTATCGATCGTGTCACCTACCTCCTTTCGACGCCGAACATGGCACCGATTTCGGTCTGCTTCATGTTGGGGTTGTCCATATGGTACTGGCACATCCTGCGCCTGTCGTCATCTGTCAGAGTCTTCCGCGGCGCTGATTGCTGCATGCCTAACGGCCTGATAGGTTTGGACGAAGGCGACACACCCAGCACGGGCGGCATCTGTAAAGGGGGCGCCGACTGAGCCGAGTAGCTGCTGCGATTTTGCACGAAATTACTTGGCCATGCTCCCTGAGGTATCGTGAGCATGGCAAGTTGTGTATGCGATCGATGCTGCTGCTGCTGCTGCTGCTGCTGAGGAGGCAGAATAGGCTGTAGAGGCGCCGGCGGAGGAGGCATCCTGCCGATGGATTCTGATGGCAACCCGTGCGGAGTGTGAGAACTATAACTAAACCCGTAGTCCGGCATGGCGCTCTGATGATAGGCATTCATGTCGCCCCAGCCGTCGTTGACGTTGTGGTTGGCGGCAGTGTTCTGATGGTGGTTTGTAAAAGATTGGTCCGTTGCAAGATGACTCTCCTGGTCCACGCCAGTTGAGCCCATCATGGCGTGTTGCATTTCCTGTTTGTTATGTCTCAACCTTCTCTTCACGCAGAAGCATAAAAGCAAGGGCCCCGACGCTGGAGGTCAGCAGCAAGCGACCTTGAGCGTTGGTTCCAGGTTAAGGGAGCCGAACGACACAACACGCGCGGGAGGGAGGAAGAACTCGCGCCGTGCGCGGAGGTGTGTGGTTGTCCTGATGACTGGTAGGATGCCCAGATGTGGGGGAACTCTGTTCCCAGTAGGGTATCTGATCGGGTTGGACTCATAGATGGGAGGCATGCATGATAGGTCGAGGGGGGGCAATTGGTTTCTGAACGACGGCGTATAAGCGGTCTGCGTCGTGGGGAGACCTCGAGGCGGAAGGCAGGATAGGACAGGAGATGGCGGGTGGTTCAGGGATGCAATGCAGGTGCGTCGGAGGTGCAGCAGGCGCTGGGGGGGTCAAGACGGGGTGGATGGGTGGATGGATGGTCAGTTTGGCGGCGGCACGTCTCCTCATGGAAGAGGAGGGCTGGGCTCCGCTAAATGTCCTTGACCCTGTCTGTTTTGGAGGCGGCAGCGGGCTGGACGGACGGACGCAACGGCACGATGCAGTCTCGGGCTCTTCCAGTAGCAGCCCATCGATGAACGTATGGTATCCCAGTCGGTCGAGACTGTTTCGACGACCCTTGCCAGCGCGTGAAGCAGGGACAGAGGGAGAGGGAGAGGGAGACAGAGAACGTGCGCGAGAGAGAAGCGGATTTCGGTCGTTGGGTTGGTGCTCCGATGCTCGACTGAGAGAGGGGGGGGCGTATAAGCTGACAGACTCAGAAGCGCTGCAGTGGAGGATGTGCCGGAACGCTGCACACTGCACAGCGTCAGAGGGCGTCTCGGCGGCAAGCGATGGGGTTCGATAGACCCGTCGACAGGGGCAGCGGAGGAGACGAGATCGGTTCAACGGGCTGTTTGCTGCAAGGCGAGAAAGCTGCAATGCAGTGCTGGGTCGGTCGGTCGAGGGGAGAGATGGGATATCAGACGGTCATGTACGATGGAGTGTGCAGACAACGGTAATACAACACAGACCAGAGAGCTTGAGCTTCGGAGGTGGGCCACCTGGGTAGGTAGGTCATATGTAATGTGGTATGCACAAGAGCATCGGCTGCTGAGGGTTGTCCTCGAAGTACCGGCAAGGGTAAAGAGAGTAGAAGAGGGGGTGGGAGGGGTGTGTGATTTGCTCTGGTACGGGGGGGGTGGAAAGGAAGGGGGGGATGAATCTCTTAGGAAGATGGGTTGAGAAAGAGAGGCCTTGAAGGGTTGAGATGGGTCCTCCAACAACGAGCCCACCCTATCGACGAGAGGGATTCAGAGGGGTGAGGAGGAGATGCACAAGATGAAGTGACCAGGGGGTGTAGAAGGGCTTGAGGCTTGATGCCTGGAGCTTCGTTCGGGGGGGGGCCTTGGGTGGAGGGGGGGGAGGAGAGAGATCGGTGAAAGACAGGCCAGACCGGCCCAGGGACGGATGTACGAAAGGTGATGCTCAAAGCAGGAAGGCCAGCCGGGAAGTATCAAAGGCAAGGCCAGGTCGAGCATGCTTGTCAGATGGCGGGAGGAGAGAGTTGCGGCCGGGGCAGATCGAGACGGGACGGACTGATGAAAGCCAGCCACCAGCTCCAGGGGTCCCATCCATCCATGCTCGTCCTGACAACAGAGAGCTTGATCCGGTGGAGGTAATAAGGTAGGTTGTTGTGGCAAGATTCGAGACGAGACAAGACGAGACGCCGGATGATGTGGAGAGTGTGCCAGGCCAGGCAAGGCTAAGAGATGAGATGCGATGCGATTGCTTTCCTCGTCTTTTTCTTTCCCGTCTTGTCCTGGCTGTTCAATTCGGACAAGGTGTGTGTGTTGTACGCTCGGCCGACAATGTACTTTCAGACCACCTTGCCTTGTGTTCTTCACGAGCATTCGAAGTCCAAGCAAGGTAAGCTGTGGCACACTCGAGCTCCATAGCTGCCGCCTCCTGCTACAGTACTTGGTCGGTCAGTCTCACCAACAGCCACGCCGCGCCCTGAGCCAGGGATTCCGCAAGCGCGCGTGGTCCCAAGGATCAACGAAAGCCAACTCCCCAACTCCCCCTCTCCCTCTCTCTCCCACTTCTTTCGCCAAGCTCTTGAGGCCAGTGTCATAGCCAAGGTCAGTATTCATCTGGGCTGAACACATCCAAGTGGACTCGAGTGGATATGTACCTCTTTCTGGTCAAGGTAGCGATCGACCATCTAGCTGGCGCAGGTGGCCTGGTCGCTCATGAATCGAGTATCGCCGACTGCGAATCTGCGATGCTGTTGACGCTGTCACTCACCCGCAGTATGAGCATTCCCATTCCTTGTCGCAAGCTCTCTCCTCTCACACCCCCAATTTCAATCGATAACTGATGACAGGTCTTGCCGCCATGGTTTGAGCTGTGGCAGTCGCCCATGGCAGGATCATGCGAAAACCGAATCCCTGCGCATCGCATCCCGGGATGAGGCATTTCAACAGACCAGCAGCCGCTGCTCCCGTCTGTGCTTGATCAGTGATACTTGTTGGGGGTAGGTAGCTCCAGGGGTGCAATACAGGTACAAAGGCGGGCAAAGCCTCCCCCCCCCCCTTGCCAGGTCCTTGCTCTAGCCTTCGCCATAGGCTGGCTCCATTCATTACTTGTGGTCGCTGCTCGTTCGTCGCTTCTCTTGCTGCTGCTGCTGCTGCTACTGCTACTGTCATTCTTTGCTCGATAGGGCCGGCGCTACCCAACCCCGTGTCGTTGTCAGAGACAAGTGCGGCCTCCACGTCGTCGGAGCATTTTCCATTTGATCGTCGCCAGTGTGCGTCGCACGGCGGGCGCTGAAGCCTTTTCCGACCATTCTCCATAACAACCCGAGGGATTTCATTGTGCGTCCTCAAAGGCGAGCTCACATCTGTGCTGTCCGCGATGATCCGGGGGAGCTTCGTTCGCACAATCAAATAACTGCTGGGATTCCATTGCTGAAAGAAAGCAGGGCTGATTGTCATCCAAGCAAATCTTGTCGTCTGATGACACCCAGCTCACTCTAGGTTTCTGGTTTGGACTGACCAGTCTGCGCCGTGTGCAGGGGATCGACAGAGCCAGAGTTGAAGGCCCGCCAGTGGCCTGTCTTATCCATAGTGAACCTCGACAGCAAGGATCACCCCGGCTCCGTCTCAATCGAGACCCTCCAGGGGATGGGGGAGGGTTCCGCGAACGTCTCTTCCGCCCATGTTTTGCTAGGTGACTCGGCTTGACAGGCAAACAGACCCTGTACCGAACGATATTAGACAAGCGGACTGTGCCCAATGCGACCGATGCTCTCGCCCAGTTGCTGCTTGCGCGCGGACAAGAGCTATATATCGTCGAGTCAAGCGTAGATCTAGGATCAGGCAGGTAATATCAAGACTTGTCGCATGAGTTCCGAAAGGAAGCCACGGCACTGAGCGAAGATCATCAATGCATCGCCGTCGCGGGGGTGAGGGGGTGAGGGGTGCTAAGGAGGCTCGCGCATTTTTCGTCCCTTCTTTTCGAGCTGATCAGTCCCTCCACGCGTCGCACTCCCGGCCGGCTACAGTTAGACCCTGCTCGTTCGACGACCAAAAAGGCCGTCTGAGTGAGATGCCGCCCTCTAATGTCGAGATCCGGCGGCGCGCTTTGATGCTCAATTTCTGATGGAGTGAAGATGAGAAAAAGCCAAGGCTTCGCCGCCAATGCTCCGAACCCCGCTTTCTCTGACGAGGAACTCTGACGAGGGACTCTAACGAGGAAGCAGCATGATGCGGTCGCAGGTCGACGAGCCAACGAGGCCGCATCCCAGACCGCACGGAATGGCACATGATCATGACAGCTATGGAACCCCCAAGACTCGGCCATCCATCGTGCTGGCTAACAAGTTGAAGCATTGAGCTGGCCCTGGCGTCCTGCCGAAGCTCCCTGTCATGGAACTGAACATGGAGATGAACGACTGATTGCGAGCGGCGGTACTTTCCTGGTCTTGCCGAAACACAGGCCGGGTCGAAACATCCCGCACTGCGAAAGCCACTAAGAAGATGGACCTTGCTGGCTAGTGGAACGGGCCTTCGGTTGAAGATTCGTCAGGAACAGTAGCCGCGACGAGGCTTGTGTCGGCCTTCAAGCCGGAGCCCGATACCGATACCCACCTGACAACCATGAATTTAGAGCAAGGCCATGTCTCGGCCTTCCATTCTCACGGCCGCAAGGTCACATTCCTCCCTTCGTGTCCACCGTGCAGAGGGGAGGTCTCGCCCCCGGCTTCTTCAGCAGGAGACGAGGGAACCCACAATTGCAAGAAGCTGAGAACATGGAGAGATCGACTTTCGTCCAACGAAATGCTGAGAGCCCATTCCTGACCTCTCATTGGACATTATTCGCGGGTCA
This sequence comes from Verticillium nonalfalfae, assembly GCF_003724135.2. NCBI lineage: Eukaryota > Fungi > Ascomycota > Sordariomycetes > Glomerellales > Plectosphaerellaceae > Verticillium > Verticillium nonalfalfae. The sequence continues at coordinate 113,134 of NW_021167273.1, forward strand.
CAAGAGCGTTCTTCATCTCACCATTGGATAAAATTGCCAGATGACCTTGCTTGAAGGGTGAGGCAAGGAATCGATCCCATTATGGGTAGTGTATATCTGGCTAGCTTAGACCCGGTGACCCTGGGAACTTGTCCTGAAAAGGCGCCATCCGCTGATGAGGTGAGGGGGGTTCAAGATGTGACGAAGTACGGAACTTCATGGCGGATATGCCTCGTCCACGGCGTCTTCGTGTCGATACGACCATGCCGAACTATTACAGGGTTGCAGCTCGTCGCGCATGTATGCTCGCTGGCATTGGCAGTCGCTACTGGTGATGCCGTGGCCATTCGTCTTGTACAAGCACCTCAGGCACCTCTTCCAGCGCCAATCGTTCTCCCCCTGTTGGCCTGGTATGGACAGCGCCGGATTGTTGATGATCATGGTTCTAGCGGCAGCGACGACAGGCGGAGTAGAAGATCGAGAATGCCCACTGAGCACTTCATGACGGGCTGAAGGGCCGGAGGAAATAAGAAAAGTCCGGCATGATATGCGCAGTGGGATGAGATCGCTTCGATCGCTCCCGATCTTGTGACTGGTGTTGAGCATACCTTGCCGCCATCGTTGGTTTGATAGCTCCAATGACAATGCAGAGATGTTCTCGGGAGAGCCATGACGGTATCGTATCCGAGCATTGCGATCGCTAGACCGGGAGCGATGAGCAGCAAGCAGCAACAAGCGGGGCTCGGGCATCAATGGGTGAACCAACCAGTGCCAGATTGCACGTTGCCGAAAGGAGGGAGGTCCAAGACCATGTCGGTGTTTTGGTGGCTTTCGTCCGGTGAGTCGTGGCTTTCCTATGGCGTTCCCAAAATTGACCTTGACCGTGAAGCCTCTAGACCTTGCAAAGACTGGTGATGACTTACACTTTGAGAAAGTTGGCTGGGATCAGGATGGTATTTGCGAGGTCATCGTGAGGCTGGCCCGTGGCCTTTTTGTCACAATCGAATGCATGAGCGGGCGCGATGTTCCCACGCCATCCCAACCTTCGATCCTTCTCTGCCTATTGAGTCGTCTCCACACACCCCAGAAAAGGACTGCACGTAGCATCAGAGCACGGTTGCCCATGGTCCTCAGGCAGATAGGCAAGGTAAGGTAGTTAGCATATGGAGGAGAAAACGCAAAGAGAGCGCCAAAGCGGCAGGGCAAGCCGTGGTGGTCCGTGTCCTCCTGCACCGGATAGCCTGCATCGCAGCCGTTTCTCCCGCGTGGTCTGTGTGTCCTTTGGCTCCTCGTTTTTCCGCTTCAACCACCCAGCTTGCCAGGATCCGGGGGTATGCGTCCTCGTCGCTGGAGCGGCTGGGGAACATCATTCGTAGCAGTTGATAACCCTCATCTCTCGAGGTGGTCTGTGAGGCGCAGAACTGGGCCAGGGTTAAGCCGCGTTCGAGTCTTGGTTCTCCTGCACCCCACCCACCGCCGGTCGAAACAAAGTGAGTGAGCGAGCAGGCTGCATTTCCCAACCTGACTTGAGCTTGCTGATCCCGACGAAGCAGGTCCTGGGGCTGCGATGCCTGGACCAGCGCCGTTCCCACCAACGCCAGAGCTGTAGCGACCCACCAGGCACCCGATGACGGTGTGCCGCCCCCTCTTCGGCCCCCCCCCCTGGCGCAGGCCCTCGGCGGCAAGAGAAGTCTTCTGAAAGGTCGGTCTAAGAGGCCATGCGTGAGAGGATCGAGCCAGCAACCGTCACTGGCTGGAAACTTTCCGACAAAAACTAGGCCCGTGGCGAGACTTCATCCGCTCAGTGACCAAGCCAGCCTGAGCCAGACAACAACAGATTGTCCCAGGCTCCGTCCTGTTGGAAGGTCAAAACACATGATTTCTCGGCCGCGAAAATGACACGTCCAGAGAAGATTGAGGCGAGGTCGTGAAATGTCGTCAGGCGTTTGTTTTAAGCGCCCGTGTGTAAAATTTGCCGGCCTCACCCCCCTCTCGCATGCGGCCACGACGGCGGCCTCTGCATCACAGCTTGCATGCATCCCTACGTCGGTCGCTGGGACTCACAACTCGTGAGGGTCGCATGAGGAGAGACCCTCGGTTATGCATGTTGGCCGTGACTTTTCGACCACAACACGAGGAAAATACCGTGACCTGAACATTGTGGCGTCTGAGGCGCATTTCGCTCCACGCTTTTTGTTCGTTCAATTCTCTGATCCGTATGCAGGGGACGAGTGCGTGATCCGCGAGCCGGGCTTTGAGGACACGAACTGTATGCGAAGTAAGTTTGAGTCATGGTGGGAGACATGGCGAATCCGCTTGTTTGTTCAATTCCCCCCAGATGTTCTCACGTCATCTCTGGGGTAAACGACATCTACTGATCGATCGTGCTCTTTCGCGTCATCGAAGCTGCTTCGTCTGCTTGACGGACACAACACCATCCGTGCGCCAGTCTGTCTCGATCGCGAGAGTTGTCTTGGCGCTGTCCTCTTGTCAGCCGTCCCCCATAAGCTCAAAGGCGGCGCGGACAGACGGGTGTGGTTCCTGCCTGGACATTACCGCTGCGCCTCAAGACCCCCCCTTGCCCCTTCAACACAAACAGCCACCGGAGCCTGTAGTCTATGCTCAGGCGCAGGTCCTCAATATGGAAGTAGCTTTGTGCTTCAGCTTGGAAAAGCTGGCGATCCTCTACTTGAGTTGGTGAATTCCGGGTCGTATTATCACCACTGTCTTCCATGGCATTTTGCGAAGTGTCTCAACGCTTAACAATCGTCACTGATTCACATCTGTGTCAGTGGAGGTGATCTTGGGGGAGAAGGTGTTGATCGCGGAGGGAGAGGGGGACGAACCAATGTCCTCATCAGCTAGCTCGTGGGACAGACCAACACGCTGAGGTTGGTGCTTGCAAGATTTGCCATACACAATAGCGTTTTTGAACTGCTCAACGATGCTTCGGTGAATGGCGTTGCACTGGGCATGTTCAGTCAGCACTGCTGGTACTAGAACAACCAATTACTCCGTCCCGAAGGCCTCAAGGTGATCCAACAACTTACGAAATCCTCGACAGTGCACCTGTTCGACCGAAGCACAACGGGCTGGCTGTAATCTGGCATCCTTCCTTTTGGCTTCGTGTAAACGCGCACGAGGTTCAGTTTGTCCCACCTAGAGCATTGGTGGTTAGCACAGTCTTTGCTGCCTCTTCTCCGTCTATCAACCTCACACCCAGATTCGGACTGGAGAGTGATCACAGGCCAAGGGTGCAGCTCAACAAAGAAAAGGGGAGGGCTCACATCGCTTCCATCAGTTCGTCGACATTCCACCCGTGCTCTGAGCTAATCGGGACAGCGTTAGGGATACGGTACAGAAGGTCGAGCTCCTCGATACTGATGGCATCGATCTTGTTGAGGACGTAGACAACGGGGATGTAACTCCGGCTCTTGGCTTCTAGAATATCAATGACGTCGTCGATGGTGGCGTCGCATCGAATAGAGATATCCGCAGAGTTGATCTTGTACTCGTTCATGACAGCCTTGATCTCTTCGTGGCTGATGTTGTTCAGAGGCACTGTGTTTGTAATGTTGAGGCCGCCCTTCTCCTTCTTCTTGAATGTAATGTTGGGAGGAGACTTGTTGATACGGATGCCAAAGCCCTCGAGTTCCGTCTCAATGACACGCTTGTCCGTCAGCGGCTTGTTGACGTCGAGGACGATGAAGATGAGATGGCACGTCTTCGCCACCGCGATAACTTGACGACCACGGCCACGACCGTCCTTGGCACCCTCGATGATACCTGGTAAATCAATGATCTGTAGAGGAGCACCTATTTCAAGGATCAGGAACACGTCCGTGCAAGTCAAAGGGTCAGGCGCAAGGGGCAATCGCCAGCTGATAGCCTGTGCTCACCATTGTAGACGACTTGGCCAGGCACCGAGGTCAGTGTCGTAAACTCGTACGCTGCAGCCTCGGAATGCTGTCCTGTGAGCCGGCTCATCAAGGTACTCTTTCCTACGGAAGGGAAGCCGATGAATCCAACACTGGCAACACCCGTCCTGGCCACATCGAAGCCCGCGCCGGCGCCGCCACCACCGGACGATGGCGTGAGCAGCTCTCGCTTAAGCTTGGCCAGTTTGGCCTTCAGCTGACCCAGGTGAAAGGACGTCGCCTTGTTCTTCTGAGTCTTGGCCATCTACAGGGTTCCGTTAGTTGCTAATGGTGGTATTGGGTCCTTGTCGAGAATAGACGTACTTCGGCCTCGATCTCCTTGATCTGTGGTGGGAATAGTCAGCCATTACTCAAAGCAGCCCAGAGAAGCCTGCCTACCTTGTCCACCGTTGTCGACATCTTGGCGGTGTTCCCTACTCCTCTATTTCTGTGTGGCTCTCTTTCGATGGGGCGCTGCTCCCGATTGCAGTGTCGCGATGGCCGTGTCTCTGAAGTAGCTGCTGTTGCGGTCTGCGCGCGATGGGAGGATTTCAAGAAGTTTGGATCTTGGTGGGGTAAAAATTTGGCGGGGTTCGACTTTGCCGAAGTTTCATTGGTGCACCCTGTGATGTCACTGGTCTTTACCCACCCGTGACCACACCGAGCCCTGGTTCGGTCAGCTAAATCGGATGGTTCGGTTTCGGTGTCTGGTTGTTCGTCCGCCCTCAAGAATCATGTAGGCCTCGCGTCAGTATGCCATCGATCAAACTTTATGTTAACACGATCCGTCGCGAATATCTACGACAGGGCTTTCAGGACTGGGATCTGAGCTGGTAACCCATGCTTGAAAGTGGCATGATACAAATGGCACACTAGGACGTAGGAGGAAAGACACAGGCACATCAGTTTTATACAGTAAAAAAAGTGTGTTTCGTTGGCTACATAAATCAAGACAAACGCATTGCATGTCTGTCGCTTTGCCCAACACCATGGGACACTATGAAGTCGCTTCGTCGAATGGTACATCAGCCCGACAGGAGAGGATGGCAATACCACTGCCATTCCCGCCCCAGTAATAGCCAGAGTGTCTTTCCGATGCTGCGAAGCCATACTGGATATATTTGCAACACCATAAGCACCTGCCCACTGCTCAATGCACAGCGTCCAAACATTTCCGTGTCATTAAAGGAAAGCCTCTTGCAGGAGGAGAAGTGATGAGCCTCTTGCAGGAGGAGAAGTGATGACTTCGAACCAAAGCCTGAGCTTCAGGGCGACTGCTGAGTGATCGTACTTCATTATCGTCAAGATCAAAGCAGACGAGATCAGTCACATTTATGATTTCGCACCCCTTTATCAGGCAGGGTCTGTTTCCTGATTGCTGTTCGTACCATTCACCAACTGCGGTTGGCTGTCTGACTCCAATGTTGTTGAAGAAACCACGATTGGCCGCGCGGTGTGGTCATCGGGCACACTGTCGATATCGGTAGTTTGGCTTATTGGCGAAGGGTGCACACCATTAGGGATGGAGGGAGAGGGACTCTTGCGAGCATTGACCAGGTGCCCTAGGCCCTGTGCAAAGCAGAGCTTCGCATAGTCAGGCTCTCCTGGGAAAACCTGTTGGAGCCCATTGCGTCTTGGAACACGTCTCTCGTGGTCAGGAAACGGCACCTTGCTTGTGGCTGTGAGACCTGGAAGGTCTTCTCCAACCTTTTGTCCGTTGACGTAATATGTGTTGCGGGGAGCGAACCCCATGAAGCGCTCGGATCCAGGGTCTTGTCTATATCTCCTCGGTGTTTGAAAGGCAAGCTCTTGCGCTTCATTTTCTGGGACTTCTCGATATTCGACACTGAGTCGAAAATCTTGAAGATGAGCGATGGTAGGGATGACACTAAGCAAGTCCGAGAGCTACAAATTTGGTTAGTAGGTGACTCGGGAGAAAGGGATTACTGAACATACCTTGACCAAGAACATGTCCATTTTCAAGAACTTGGCTTGCGCATCCCTGCGGAGTTCTCCCAGCACAGAAGAACCTACCACACTTGCGTCCTGGCCTTCACCATAGTAGTTTGGCAGTTCGGCCCCGAGATCGCGATACTTGTGCGAAGTGAGGGCGTACTGGTCTGCTTCCAGTCTCCAGAAGGCCCTTTTAACGAGGTCGGGTTTTGCGAGGTCCGTGACGAGGAGGCGTTCCCATGAAGGATCTAAAGTACACAATCAGATCGATACGAGGCATCAAGCTTTGAAATCAGGCGAACTTACACTTGCCCAGGCGGAGATCCTTCTCGCCTAGAATCAGGGCAACCTGAAAATTGAAAAGCCACTGCGCTCTGCCCTCAGGAGTGCCCACGGCTTCAGGACGCACCGTGTCGTAACGCACACCCTGAATATGCTGGAACCTTAAAGCGATGCCCAATGTGCATGGCTCAGCACATTGTTCCAGCCAACGGAGGAGCGGAGGAAGTTCCAAAGCACGTCGTTTTCGTTCTTCGTCTTCGCGAGCTTGGCGTAGCGCTGCCTCACGAGCTTCACGCTCGAGTCTGTCCCTGTCCTCCCGCTCTCGTCGCTCTTGATCCTCGAGCGCTTTGCGGGCTTGCTCCTCTTTCTCGCGACGGGCTTGCTCCGCGGCCTCACGCACAAGCTTTTCTTGACGCAGGCGCTCTTCCTCTCGTTGCTTCTCTTCTTCTTCCTCCTTGCGCCTTCGCTTTTCGTCTTCGATGCGCTTGCGTTCCGCCTCATCACGGAGACGTTGCGCCTCGGCCTCTTCCCGTTGTTTCTTCTGCTCGGCCTCCTTGGCTTCAGCCTCCCGCCTCAGACGTTCTTCTTCAGCAAGAGCTTCGGCGATCCTCTTGTCCTCTTCAGCCTTGCGCAATTTCTCTTCTTCAACCTGCCGTCTCTTCTCCTCTCTAGCTTTACGTCTCTTCTCTTCTTCCAGACGTTGCTTGGCCTCCTCTTCCTCAACCAGGCGCTGCTTCTCAGCCTCACGCTCACGGGCTTCACGCTCATCGCGCCGTTTCTTATCGGCCTCCTTTTGCCGTTCTTCTTTTCGCCGTGCGTCCTTGGCTTCAACATCTGCGTCCCGTCGTCGTTTCTCATCATCCGGTTCCTTCGGCGCCTTCGGGAGAGGGGCGTCTCGCATATCGACATCGACATCCTCGGACTTGACATGGATGCTCGATTTGTCGCTGTCATTGTGCCTAGTATGGTCCTTGCGATGTGAATCGGTGTCACTGCTTGGTTTCAGTGTTGTCCTTTGTCCATCACCATCGGTCTCCCGGAGCGAAGCTTTGGGTTTTGCGGAACCGTCTTGTGTCGAGCGAGATCGTTCGTCAGCAGAATCGGCTGCTCTTTGACGCCGTTCCTTGCCTTCAGTGTCGAGTCGCCTTCTCTTGGCAGGACCCTCAGCGCCGTCCCTGTCAGACTTGCTGGAGTGCGGCGGCGTGACGCTTGAGCGGTGCCTCTTCGAAGGAGGCTCGCCGGACCCCGGCAACCTCTCGCGAGACTCGTCCCTCTTGAGAGCCTTGGTCCTGTCATGGTATTTCTCGGCGAGGAGCTCAGGCTTCGGCCTTTCGGCAGTCTCATCATGTTTTGGATCTCGAGGGCTCGCAGGGTCCTTGACGGAGGATGTGGTCGATACCATACTGGCTCGGCGTTGCTTATCTCGTTCACCACGGAGCTCGCCCTTTGAGACCAACTTCCGACGTGGCTTGACGGTCTCACCCTCTGACGATAAGGCCGCCATATCTGATTCGATTCTCTTCGGCTTCGAACCGAGCTTCTGTGATGTTGCAGGAGAGGCCTCACGGTCTGAAGCTGCGACGGCTGGCAAGCGTTCGTCCTTCTTGAGCTTTGCGGACCCGCGTTTGGGAGAAGTCTGCTCGTCTTGGTGGGTGAAGGAGTCTGATCGTCGCTTTTCCTTCGGACTTGTGATGGCGCGATTGGGAACGGCTTTTTTCCTGGGTTCGGCGTCGCGTGAGGGGCTCGAGAGGTTTCGCCGCTGAGGCACAGGCTCTTCTTTGACCAGATTTCTCCCTGGTCGTTTCGATTCCTGACCACGCTTGCCAGGTGATTTCGTCTTGCCATCGCGAGGGGATTTCTTATAAGCATCGAAGGCGTTTTTTAGTATTTCCTCCTCCTCCTTCCAATTGGTGCCCTGTCGTTGTTGAGCAATCTGGTAGTAATACGAGCCGCGGTACTTGCGTGTCGGATCAAAGTTTGCCTGGCTTAAGAGCAGTTTGAGGACATCAATGTTCTCTTGGCCGATTGCAGCCAACATTGGCGTTGCGAACTCGCTTGGGAGGCTCGTGACTGGGGCCGGATCAGGGTTTGCGCCACCAAGCGCCAACAGCAGCTCCATGACCACGCTGTGTCCACCACGTGCAGCCGCCACCATGGCCTCAGGGTCATCATATCGCTCCTTGACTTGAAGAACTCTCGTAACGGTCTCCTCGTCACCCTTGGCAGCTGCCGCCCTCAACGTCTTCTCGTCAAGATTCACATAGAGATGGTGATTGCCAATCTTGGTGGCCCGCGAGTTGACAGGGCGGCGACTCGTGGGTGCTGGTGAACGACGGGGGCTGTCCGGTCCATGTGATAATTGGTCTGCCTGGTCCGCGTGGTGGTGTTCTTCTGAAGTTCGTCGGAGGTCGCTGGATTTCTGCTTCGCTTCAACAAGCGCAGCTCGTATCTCTTCCGCGTTGTCCAGATCATCGCTAATCCTGTCTAAAGGCTCTTCTCCCTCCAGATTCGCCTTGCGCGGGTTCACGCCAGCAGCAAGAAGAAGCTTCACAACCTCAAGGTGTCCATTGTCAACAGCGTCGAGCAGAGGCGTATCTTTCACAGAGTTCATGCAGTTGACATCGCATCCGGCCTCGATGAGTAGCTTCACAATATCCTCGAAACCGTTGATGGATGCGCTTTGCAGCGGGGTGTTCCCAGCGTAATCGGCTACGTTAAGGTCGCCTGGTCGCTCCGCCAGTCTCTGCTTCGCGATATCATACTCGCCCTTGTTGCAGGCGCGAGCAAGAGCAGTTTGCCCATGCGCATCAACGTGCTTCTTGGACTGTGTCATTTTGGCGGGCGACATGTTGAGGTCTGCTGTCGCAGGCGTTGACAAGTTTCTCATCTTTGAGCTTCGCGGATGAGGGCTACCGCTGGCAGAAGATTCATCAGAGTGGTATTCCGTTGATCGAAGGGGAGGCGGGAGCCGCCTCTTCTTCTGACTCAAGCCGTTTGAATGTTGAGAGGGAAGTTGCGATGAGATGCTCCTCCGATGAGTACGCGCTGGAGGAGAGACAGATCGGCACTGGCTATCGTTCCGCCATCTTGAGGAAGCAGATCTCGGGTCTTTGTGTTGTCCCTTGACGCCTTCTTTGGGAGCAAGCCAGTCGGCGCGATCTCGGTCCTCGATCCGTCGGCGACGAGCAGCTTTACGCTCCTCTGGGTCTTCTTCTGATCCAACCCTGGACGCTTTACGCTTGTGGGACACGAGCTGGTCGGAGGACTTGGCTCTGTCCTTCATGGAAAGCTTGGGAGATCGTTTTCGCCGGTCGGCGTCAGACTCGGAGTCGTGAGCGACAGGGCCTGTTCGCCTTCGGTGGTGAGGGGGCGAGGTGGGGGCAGAGCTGAGGCCGCTTGATCCTTCCTGACCTTTCAAAGGCTTATCGGGTCGAAGCGTGTCTTTGTCGATGCGGAGCCTCTTCTTCTGTTGTGTCAAGGCAGCCGCTGCATCGCTGACAGGATGCGGCCCGCCCTGCCCAGCGTCGCCGTCTCGACTCAACCCGTTGCCACTGCGCTTCCTGCCACGTTGTACCTCGGCATCGCTCCCGTCCTCGTGCTTTACCTTTCTCACCTTGGAAGGCGAGTGACCATCCTTACCAGGCAGCACGATGGTCTCGGCATCTGAGTCACGGTCGCCTGAGGCGGCATCGTCGTCCGCATCCGCGGGGCGTGGGGGGTTGAGAACCGGCTTGGAATCTCTTGTGGGTGACGGAGCGGGATTGGAGGGGCCGTCGGACGAGGACGACTTCGAGGCCACCTTTACGCTCGCATTCTCGTCAGGCTGGGGCGTCGATCGTTGTTTGGGTGATGCGGCAGGCTTCGTCTTGTCGGACCCGACAGCATCTTGCGCATCCATGGCATTTATCTGAGGCCCGAGGAACTTGCTAGCACCATCCTGGCCACGACTTGGCCACGGTCGAGAGGTGTAGGACGCGCTGGGATTGATTCGCGGCGATGGTGCGCAGGTCTACCGGTCGCTCCAGGAGGCGGAGTAGCAGCTAATCAGTACCAGGTCGTCGGGAGGTCGCAATGGGGAGGAGAGTCGTCTAAAGTCGGCGGTGCGCGATCGGGAATTGAACAAAGAATCGCCTACGCAAGGAAAAGAACGAGTTTTCGATGGTCGCTGAACGGTAGATTGGAAAAAGCGTGAAAGAGGTCTATGGTGATGCTGGTTTGGGGTGAGGCAAGGATGGGTCTCGCGAGTCTTCAGTGCTGTGTTCAAAGTCTGCCCGCCTCCGGTTTGATTGGCCCCAGTGCCGGACCAGGGGGGGGGGAGCGTGAGGGGGGGCCGGGTGTCCTTGTTGTGGTCGTAGACTGTGCCATGCTGCCTGGCGTGGACCGATGGACCTAGCTGCTCGGCCTCAGCATCATCCTGCTTTGATTATGACCCCCAGCCTCCCTTCCATCCGTACGCTTATCTTCTCTGAATCCCGAATTCGATGCAGCACCAAAACTCGTTTCTACCCCTCGTCCTGCATTCAGGGGAGCCTCCATCTTTCCAAAACTTTACCGTGGCATGCCCGCCACCCGACAGGCCGTCTTCCTGGTCTTGGGGGGGCCGGGACCCTCTTTCCCCCTAAACACGGTCTCGATAGAAGCCAGCTGGGACTCTATGTCTCGGGCCTGGGATTTCATTACTCATCGATTCGCTTCCAGAAGAGCTTGTCAAATGAACCAATAGAACCGCGTCATTTACTTTGGATGCAAACAAACCCACCTCCTTACCAGGCTCCAGTAGGTCCTCTTTCTGATCCGGCACCAGCGCCACACACATCCAGCAGCTGTAGGTCACGAGTCGGGAAGACAAGGCAGCGCGACTCCTCCCATCTTAGTCCTGTCCTCGACTTCGATAACAGCCACAAGGCACGTCCAACGACCACGTATCCTTCGCCGCCATGACCTCACAACCACTGCCATCTCTGGCTGAGGCCAAAATCACAAAGCTGCCAGCATCTGCTTTCTACATCCCAAACTTCATATCCGAGGAAGAAGAGGCCAGCATCCTGCAAAAGGTACTGGTGGCGACGACATGACTTGCACAGCCGCCCCAGAACAAGGTGCTGACTGCCGAAAGATCGCAGAAGCACCGAAACCGCGGTGGAAGCAGCTTACCCACCGTCGTCTGCAAACCTGGCCGTCCGATCTTGTACACGACAAGCTCATTGATGCCCCTCTGCCTCGTTGGCTCGAGACGCCCATCATCACTCGACTATGTGACCTACATCGCTCCACCGATGATCTTTCCGACAGCTTGTTTTCGGACAGCCCCCACAAACGACCGAACCACGTTCTGATCAACGAATACCCCCCTGGAGTCGGTATCATGCCGCACAAGGCAAGTCTAGGGTATGTTGTTGCAAACATGCAGGAGTACTCATGAGACCAAATACAGGACGGATCTGCCTACCACCCGGTTGTGTGCACAGTCAGTCTGGGTGCAAGCTTGTGCCTGAATCTCCATCAGAGCAAAGAGGACGGTGCCTTGGACCCAAAGCCTATTTGGCGAATCTTGCAGGAGCCGCGGAGCCTTTTGATTACGACTGATGCGCTTTACACCGATTATTTACATGGCATCGCGGATCTGGAGGAGGACGTAGAACTCTCGGTCGAAACAGTCGCAAACTGGGCCCTGCTGGGATCCCCGGAAAGCTTCAGCGAGGGCCACAACGTACGCGCAACTCGCACGAGCCTCACATACCGAGACGTAATGAAAGTCTCCAAGCTGGGGTCTAAGTTTGGGTTTCTGGGAGGGCGTTGAGACCAAAGAATCTCTTTGCTCAAGTGAGTATCAAAAGACAAAGGGGATCATCTTCCACTTGGGCTCCACTTTTGCCTCGCCAAACTTTTCGGAGTACCATTTCTTCGTACCGTGGGCTGTGCTGCCGAGGTTGACAATGACGAACCAGAGGCCACAGATGAGCGTACGATTAAACCACCGTCCAGCTGGGGCTGCGGCCATGGCGAGTCCGCTGTATAGGAGGCACTCGCAGGTGTAATGAGCGCACACGATGTGCCTGAATAGTCCCTCTTCAGGCAAGGTATACTTCTTCAGACTGGCCAGATACTGGTGGCATTTGTGCTGCTGCAACCAGCCTGTGGTAAAGATGGCAATACCCACGAGCTGGGAGGTTGAGAAGCCACTTGACACTGCAGTGTCTGCCTCGGAATGCAAGAGTGAACCTGCAGCATGGTTAGTAGCCAGCCGGGGTGCCATGCGGTGGAACATACGTGATCCTTCGATCCAGATCGCAACGCTCATATCAAGATAATAAATCAAGCCCAAAGCCCAGTGACCCAGCCACATTTTTGAACGGGACGGCTTCATGACATAGAAGCACTCGAACAGTCTGCGTCCACCTTGCAGAGCCATCAGAATCCACACTAGCCAGACCTGTTCCTTCCCCATGGAAGGGCCCTCCACAGCTGCCTGCTTCGTGATTATTGCCAATAACAAGGACCTGCCAGCGAAGTACTGGTATGCCCAAAAGGCAGATGCCGCCACGGACGCGACGTAAAAGTGAGTGAACCACGAGTGCGGCACCTGCACCGCCGTGACAAGTCGGACACTCGTGTAGAGCCAGCCCGCTTGGTCTCCGGGGGCGCCGTACTTTGCTTGTGTTGCGCGAGGGCCGTAGTCAAGGAGCAGGGATTGAGAGGCCTTGGGAATCAGTTGGACAGATAGCGCGGTGATTGTTGCGATGGCGAAGAAAGCCTGACACCATTTCGATGGGGCTGTATCCGTCATGGCACAAGCAATGATCTCTAGCAGGGGCGCCGGCAGTGCCATGTTGGGTTCTAAATTCAGGTGTTTGGTGTGTGATGGGCTGGAAAGTCGCTGGAGATGCCCAGGATTGAGGTGGAGATTGAAATTGGAGCTTAAAATCACACGTGTTGAATACAGTGTGTCATTTTATGTACACTGTATTAGCACACCACAGCCCCGCCCCGTCTACAGTGCCCGAAGGCCGTTGCAATGAAGCAATCGCTACTACAAATATCTGGGTCTCCGCCATATCGACGGCGAAGTCTGCAACATCTTACAACTCCGCGGTATTCTTGTCGTGACCCGTAGAACAACTCTTACGCCAGGCGACTGTACTGCGACTTGGAAACTAGAAGGCTATATCAAGCATGGTACTTAGATAGCGGCCACCAGAAAGAAGATGTAGATACAAGCGAGACTGTGGTCATGGGGGCCACACTCTGCATTGGGACTACTCGACCGGGTTTTCGAACATGCGCCTTGAGGCGATCCAACTGACCTGCCTGCCTGCCTGCCTGCCTGCCTGCCTGCCTACCTGCCTGCCTGCCTGCCTGCCTACCTGCCTGCCTACCTAGGTACCTGGGTGAGGTACCTTAAGGTGCCTAGGTGGGAACTGAAGAACGGGGACAGGGCAAGAGCCGCTTTGAGTTGGTCAATCCTTCCGATCTAAACACTCAAATCACTGGACCACCAGCCACAGGAAGTAACGAAAGTCTTTTTCTTAAGAACTATATCACTTCACATCTCATTTGAGTTCACGAACGCATCCATATGTCGATCCCTATGACTTTTATATCCTTAAGACGCGTATCATGCAATGGCCAGCGTAAGATTCCCTCCCAAGAGACTCATCGTCTGCTGTGACGGAACATGGTTCAACAGCGATGACGGATACAACAAGCCGGATTTCGGCAAGAAGAGCGGGGCTTTGCAGGTCCCTTCCAACGTCACTCGCATTTCGAGATGCTTTAAGCGCACGTGCGACGATGGTCGCGTCCAGATTGTCAACTACCAGTCTGGTATCGGTACAGGAAGCAACACAGCGGACACTTTGATCGGTGGAGCCTTTGGTTCAGGCATCTCTATGGTAGAGAAGGGCCCATCTACGAATGCATGTTTGGCCTACGCTCATCTAACCTGCCGAGCAGCGAGTCAAGGAAGCCTATAGTTTCCTGGCTGCCAACTATTCTGACGGCGACGAGGTCATTCTTATCGGATTCTCACGCGGCGCTTTCACGGCTCGCTCGGTAGCGGGAATGATCTCGAAGCTAGGCCTTCTGACGCGCAAGGGTGTCGAGATGTTCTACCCCATATTCAAGGATATGCAGAACTGGAAAAGCCCTCAAGGTGGAAAGAAGTACAGAGATAAGTTCCCAGACAAGCCTTTCAGCAACAAACCGCATGGAGATGGCGCTGCCGAAATCTACCGAGCCAGACTAGAGGCTGTACTCTTGAGCCAACTCTACCATAAAGACTTTACTTGCTGACACTCAGCAGCTTGGCCTTACACGAGTCCGGCAGAACAGGGGCACCGGAGATTTAATCAAGGTCAAGGCCATAGCCTACTGGGACACGGTCGGTAGCCTTGGGGTCCCGCGAATTGCCCTCCTGAACAAGCTTCACAAACTTGGCATATCGTTCCGGGACGAAATGTACCACTTCTGGGACACGAATCTATCAGTCCACATTGAGCATGCGTTTCAGGCTCTTGCCCTCGACGAGACACGGTCTTGCTTCCAGCCTGCCGTCTGGGAACGTCTAGAGTGCAATCGTGGTTCGACTGATTTGCGACAAGTTTGGTTCGCCGGTAGTCACAACAATATCGGCGGTGGAGAGCTTGATCAAGCGATGGCTGATATAACACTTGCTTGTCGGTACTGATAAATAACGTATAGCTGAGGAGCTGCTGACAGATCCCAGGGATGATGGACCAACTTGCGTCTGTCAACATTGAGTTCGACGAAAAGTGCCTCGAGCGTGTGGTCGTTAAGTCCATGGCGTATTATACAACTGACCCTGCGACAACCAAGCGTCCCTGGGCGAGAATCCCGATTTATCATGACGGCAGTCAAGTCCGACCATGGGCCCTCGGGACAATTTACCGTGCTCATGGCCTCGTATGGCGCCTCATTGGCCGAAGCTATCGTTCTCCTGGCCTCAATCACGCCACAAACCCTCGAACAGGACGACCGACCACAGCATGGCTCGAGGACACAAACGAGCGTGTGCACGCATCGGTCAGGGTGCGTTTAGCATGTGGTGGCACGGATGTTGATAGCAAGACCATCTGGGCCTGCCCTGCATTCGCTGGCAGGTGGAAATTGGCCAGGCGGAGCGACATTCGTTTGACGGAGGGGGCCCCGGAGTCGGAGTCGGAGTCGCAGTCGCGATCGCCCTGGGTATGGACTTATGTCGGTAATGAACAACCGCCCGAGACGGTCCTGTCAGAGGAGCCGATGGGGATATTCGAAGAACAGTTGCTGGAGTTGATGGCAGGGAGGAGTGTGTGGGAGTACGCCGAAAATGCTTCTTCTGTCGACGAGAAGCATTGAACGACCTCACTTCCCTCTGAGCACCTTGCCCTGACCATGCCTGTGATTCCGACTTTACCTAAAATACAATGTGTGGTCTGACAAGACTGCTTCGATAGCTCGTTAGATTGACACGCACATGATGACGGTAATTGAATAGACTTCATCAGCCGCAATCACCCCTATTCCGAAGCACCATCCCCGAAGCGTGAGAGTACAGCTCCATCAGCCCCCTGGCCCTTGGAGCTGACCTCTACCACCGGAGACTTTCAACACTCTGGGGCGGGAAAGAGAACCATAGCCCGGACTCGTGTATGCCGCCCATCAGGCCTAGGCTAAGAACGCGCACACTAAGTGCCTCGTGATGTCTGTTTGTTTGTTTCTTTTTTTACTACTCCAGCCCTACGAAGGAGGCTTATCCGTGCTCACTCGGCCGACACCCTCCAGCATGTCGAGCGGAATACGGGGTATATCGTCATCCGAGCTATCTGACTGCTAACTTGAGCCCATTCATGTACCAATAGACCCAGGATCCGAGGAATATTGCAGTGCAGGACTCAGGAAGGCCCGTTTTCGCGCAAGGGGAAAATGGGGAGGCGATTGGAAGTATCCCTGGCTGCAGAGTGGACAGGTCAGCAGGGGCAATTCTCAAGGGCGACAAATTGCGGGCTGAACCACGAGGGTTTGCGGCGTGGTGTGAGCGACGCAGCACTAGTGGAGACATCGTGGATTTGACGAGAACAGCAACTTCCGCTTTCGGAACAGCGGCCGCATTAGAGGGACCTGTCAATGTTGAACATGGTCCATGTGCAAATTCTGACAGTTGTCCTCTCAAAAGCGACGTGAAAAGGGCTATGATGCACATCATAATTCATGTTGATTCACAATCGTGCCATGTCGAAAGAGATCATCCAAATATATCCTCCTCAAACGGTCTGCATAGCGTCTCAAATGAGAGCCACTCCACTTCTCCCGAGTCAGCGCTGCCATCCGACCACGCGCCCGTATCGTCGAGACGAATATCCTCCGGATACGGCAGCGCTGGGTACCACATCCTACCATCGACAGGCCGCGGCGTGTATGCCTCGCCAGCTCTGCAAGAAGCTATGGCTGATGTCATAAGACTTCTGATGTATGGGAAGAACCACATGCGCGGCCAAAATGCCTCCAGCGCATCCTTGGCCCCTGTGCAGTGATAAATTGGCAATGTCGTCTTCGTGATGATGTTAGAACCAAATTGCGACTCGAGAATGAGCTCATCTGACGTCTTTCCCATGAGGGTAGAACGTTTTGCAGAGGCAAATATGCGGTGAATTGCACGCATGGCGTCTCCGGCAAGGTGAAGGTCCCATGGTCTGAATGTGGCCTCGGCCCGAACATTCTGGTCCACGGTAAAGGCGTGACCAGGTCTATCAAACGTGCGCCAGTCAACGTATTCAGTGTAGCCGGCCCATGTCTGGAAGAGATTGCTCCAGTAGTCGATAGCGATGTGATGATTGGACTCGGGCCCGGGCTTGGGCCAAAAGGCATCGTCAACATGACTCGGATGCTTCGCTCCTGAGTCCTTTTCCAGCTGTGCGTTGATGCGGCCAAGCTCCTGAAGCCCCCAGACTTCGGTCATGTAGAACTGATCGCTCTCGCGAAACTCATAATCTGGCCTGTAAGTAGCATTGATGTGCGCAAGAGTGGCTTGAAAGAGGCTGCGAACCTCCTTCACCGGGCCCATGATCGTACCGCTGTTCAGCCAGCGTGGACGGAGGAAGGCCATGTCGCCCGACTCAGTCAGGGGCCCGAACATCCGGTCATCCATGCCTGGAACCGGCGGGATGGCCCAGCACCCTGGCCGCCTCTGGTCTGTAGGCCAACATACCTTATCGGCGCCGAAAACAACGTGTCGCCCTAAAGGCCCGGCAACCTCCTCGGCTAGGGCAGGCCCGAGCTGCTGAATGATGCGCTCGTCTTCGGCTGCTACTACTTTGAAGTAGCGCTGTATCAATACTTCGGGTCCGAGCTGCAGTTGGACGTCATAACCATCGATCATGAGGAATAAGTCATCATCAGTGTCTGGGGCCATGTTGTCAAGATGTTCTGACACGACGCGCACTTTTGCCAGGTGCGTCTTGCCGATGTCTTTCTTGTTTGTTGCATTCCATCCTGCAAGAATCGGAGGTCCATATCTGTTTACTGCCGAGGACACGATAGCTCGACACAGCTGTTTGTTGGCAGCGCTAGCCGCGACGTGAAAGTGAAGACGACCTGTCCGTTGCAGAGCTCCGATTTGTGGTGGGCGCGACGTGACGCTCGTAGGTCGTTCGAGGAACGGGGTCTCATTCTATGAACATTGACCGGTCAATTTCAAGATCCCATTTGTTTTCATTACGGGAGAAAAGCAGTGAAGACCCTATCACCAAAGAGTGCTTCGTGGAATGTAGGATGGAGAGTAACATTTGATCGAGTCGGCAAGCTGTACCCGAGACCCAAATCGTCATTCCTGAAGGACCTCCGCCACCACGGGGAGGTAGTAGCGACTAGCGTGTGACTTTTCTTTTGTGCACGACAGGGAGGAGTATGCAAACGTATGATAGATTTCTTACCAAGTTGAAACTGCCCGACAAGACGGTCAAGATCACCATCAACGAGGAGACTGAAACAAGCGCAAGGGTGAGAAATACCCGCCCTTTGAACTGGCAGAACGCGGTCGAAATGTGCTTTCCCACACCAGCAGCAGAATCCATGGCACGATGTTCTGAACGCGCTACTGTTGATGATTCAACGTTGGCGAGTGTAAGGAACCTGGCGCAAAAGTGTCATTGGCTTGAACAATAAGTAGATCGCAATATCAGATTGAGGTGTTTCCACTGCGCCTTACGCACGCATGGAAGTCTGCAGCCAATACTGCCGTCGTCACCGATGACTTCCTCTGGTCTAGGTACTTATTCTGAGGTGCGGCATCGTCTGCAAGGACCGAGCGTGTGAATGAACGGGAGCTGCCGTTGCTCGACAGGCACTTGAGCGACGATCGAGGGAAAGACATAAAACAAAACACAAGACTGGAACCCCAGCGCAAAGGTTGCCGAGCTTACGCGTGCAGGGCGATCCACGACTGATGGTCTCTTGGCCAGCTGCCGGGCCGGAGAGAACCAAGTCCCATATTCTGGGCCAAGAAAACGTGCGCATCGCTGATAAGCCTCCATGTCATCTACATTGGTATACGTGTGCACAAAGAGCACCCCATCGTGAGGCCGGGTTGCTACTCATGTCCATGTCGACATGCCAAATGGGTGTCGATGAGCAGGCCAAGTCTTAATAGAGATCATGTCGGGGCCCACGAATGCCCTGACAGTAGGGCCACTCCAGGCAAACCTTTGACCTGCAACGAGAGTTCGAGCTACGACGCTGAGCGATAGTGGGCTGTCCACACCGAGTCGTAGCGTGCTGATCAGATGTCTGCCGAGACAAGAGGCTGCTTGCCAACATAAAAAACCTTGGACTGTCTGTAGAAGCACGTTGGTCCAGCGTGATCGGCCATGGGCCTGGCATCTAGGAACACGGGTCGTATCAGGAAAAAGAACGCGAGACGGGGCGTGCGTGGTCCAGGCTTTGATGAAGTGTTCTTTTGGGTCTCAGCCTAGATGTTGTCCTGCAGTCTTGCTGTTGTTGGTGCGTGCTGACGGTGACCCAGACTTCTTGTTGTGCCATATTCCCTCACGGGTCTCGCAACGTGGGAATGGACAAACGCTGCGATGCCTGAAATAGAGTGTACAGTCTCAACGAGTGTTGTGGACGGAACGCAGCATGTGCGAATGAAGACACGGCGCCATCGATGCACAGGGCGATAGCGGCCCTGGAGATAAGGACCTTACTCAGGGATGGTAAGACCGGGACGAGGGATTGGCCATAAGGGTAAAGCGGCAAAGTCAGATGGTAATAAGATATGCCGTATGCGTAGCACTCGAGCGGCTCCCCGATCCCGTCCCTCTACAAGGCCGGCTCGGTGGTCGAAGAACCAGTCGCGTGCCTCGCAGCCGCCGATGATGGTTTTGTAACTGCCTGGGCTGTCCTTGCTGCCAGGGTGTGGATAAGCTTAACTTCGCCAGAGTTTGCTTCCAGTGTCATCCCTCCTCCCTGCCTACCTACCTAAGTGTATGTACCCAGGCGTTCACCAGTCGGTTGTCGGGCGGTCGGTGATCGGGCCATGCACGCTGGCCCATGAAGCATCTCGAGAACCATCTGTTTTCCGCCAGTCATGATTATTGTGCCAGATGACCGATCAACTTGTAAAGTTGCAGCACGTTGCTGACAGGTTTGACATGCTGATTTCGGAAGAACGAGGGTTCCATCCCTGTTTGAGCGGCTCCTTCAGAAAATTGGCGTCCGTCTCGAGATTACGCGGCTGCCAAGGGATCCAACGACGCTTTTCACTATTGGCTGTGCGTCTTCCTTCATTCCACCTACCTCCGGGCCCTCGCATGTACATAATACTGTGTGTGCACGGTGTCGCTCACCGTGTCATCCTGCCGTCTGCCCGCGGATGCATCGCCAGCCTCCACCTGGAAAGGGTAGTGCCCAACCAAAAGCGGCAAACCGTGCGCCCTGGTGCGGCTGACTAACCTGCGGATTGATTGCCTCGAAGTTTAGCGGCACAGCCCCCGCCGGCCCCCTAAACAGCCCCCAAGCCTGCCGCATTCCGGAACCTCATTCCCCCAGAGCCCGCTAATTCCAGCCAAAGAAGCCAGCGGACCGCGCCAATGCCAGGCACGCCCCATCCCCCCCCGACACGACACAGTGTGCAGCTGGACTGCAAATCAACAGCCGAAACACCCAGTCACGCTTGCCAAGACTTCAAGCGAGCAAGGTCGACGAAGCCATTCCTTGGCTCGACTCCTTTTCCCTGGGTCTTGCCTGCTTTCCCGGTCTTGGCCCCCCTTGCTCTTGCTTGCCTGTCTATACTGCCAATCTGCCTTCCCTTCTGCTTCTCGCCTCTGTCATTCGCTCGCTCTTCACCCACAATCCGATCCATCCTGCCAATCCACCCGACCACCCCACGTCGCCTGCTTCTCAATTCCCAAGGCCCGTGTCTCCCGACCTCCTTTTCTCACGCTGACCCCGAACTCCGCGTGCTCGTGGCTGGACAAAGTCTTTTTCGTGTAACATTTGGCGCCGCGTTATCCCCCCTCCCCGTCACCATCGTCATTTCGTGCAGCGCATCTGTTGGCTTCGCATCGACACGTCCGGGTCAACGCACGATAGATCCGGCCAAACCTACTCGCCTTGACACAATTTGTTTCTAGTCCCAGCAACGAGAGAGCACGATTGTGTCGACAAAGAACAGAGTGAAACCAGCATCCTGCCTCGCTTCCCTTGTCAACCATCCCTTCGCCCTGCAGTCTTTACCTGGGTTCATTCACTCACCACCTTCGAATTTCTTGCTCGCTTTCGCTCTTCTTCGGCGAGTAATCCCCGAACGTGTCATTCCGACGACCGTCGCCGACAGCCCTCCTTTCCTTGTCACGATCACCATCGACTCACGACCCATCTTTGACACCAGCCAACGACGACCCCAATAAACGACACCATGAATAGCCAAGACGGCATCAAGTTGGAGGCTCGAAGGAGCGAGGAAGGCCATGGCCTTTTGCACGGCGACGAGAAGCTTGACAGCCGCGACAACTTCGACCTCGAGGCTCGTGCTGGCGCTGTCGACAGCCAGACCGAGAAGCTCAAGGAGAAGCCTGTCGAATACTCTACGTTGCCCCAAGTCAAGTTTGCCTGGCTCAGCGCATACTTCTGCTTCAGCTTGGTCCTCACCTTGTACAACAAGCTGGTCCTCGGCGTGGTACGTGACTGTCCCCTCTCCTCGCCTGGGCCTCTGTGTGTCAAGTCCTCTTCACTTGGCTTTCTCCAAGACAGGCCTCCAGCCATTTTGCCTACTCCCTCCTGTCGCAATTGCCATGCTGATTTGCAATGCTACTAGTTTCCCTTCCCATGGCTCCTGACCGGTCTGCACGCCACCTGCGCCAGTCTTGGCTGCTACGGCTTGCTGCAGATGGGCTACTTCTCCATGTCCCGCCTGGGCAGACGGGAAAATCTCATCCTGCTCGCCTTCAGCTTGCTTTTCACCATCAACATTGCCGTGTCCAACCTCTCACTGGCCATGGTCTCCGTGCCCTTCTACCAGGTCCTGCGCACCTCGGTGCCTGTCTTCACCGTTCTCATCTACCGCGTCATCTTCTCCCGAACCTACGAGACCATGACGTACATGACACTCGTGCCCATCATGCTCGGCGCTGCTCTGACCACCATTGGAGAGTACACCTTTACCGATCTCGGCTTCCTCCTCACCTTTGCAGGCGTCATTCTTGCTGCGGTCAAGGTATGTTGCCCCGAGCCTTGATTCTGAGGACGCCATGGTTGCGACGATGTGCTAACCCGGCATTAGACCGTTGCGACGAACCGCATCATGACTGGCCCTCTTGCCCTTCCCGCCATGGAGGTTCTCCTCCGCATGTCTCCATATGCTGCCATGCAGTCTCTGACCTGCGCGTTTGCCGCCGGCGAGTTCGGTGGCCTTGCTGAGATGCGCGCCCAGGGCAACATCGCCACCTGGACGATCATCGCTCTCCTCGGAAACGGCATGCTTGCCTTCGGCCTCAACGTCGCCTCGTTCCAGACCAACAAGGTTGCGGGTGCCCTTACCATTAGCGTCTGCGGTAACCTCAAGCAGTGCCTGACAGTTCTCCTTGGCATCATCGCTTTTGGTGTCGAGGTCCACCTCTTCAACGGCGCCGGTATGGTTCTTACCATGTTTGGCGCTGCGTGGTACAGCAAGGTCGAACTCGACCGCAAGAACAGGCAATAGATGTGGCGGTGATATGTTTTGGTGGATGAGATGTAGACGAACGAGTCACGATTACTCGGCCCTGGGCATACAGCCAAGAGGTCAAAAATACACACACGATGCCCAACAGCGGCATCCGAACCACGCGCCTTTCTTCGAAGCACCACAGCCGACGGTATGGTGCCATATATCAACCGGGACATGAAATGCCAATCGCCGCTACACCAGCAGGCTTAACCCTGGCTTTCTTTCTTCCCAGGTCGTCTTTTCTCTGTAAGACTACAACAGCGGCTGTGCATTTTTTTCTTCTAGAAAGAGAAAACGCAAATACCCCCAGCAATGCAGCGAAACGCAAACGGATAGCTTTTTCTTTTTCCAAAGACGGTGCAACCAGCACAGGGTGGGCAGTGGATCAGGCAGGGCGACGGGCATCAAGGGGAACTGATAGAGTATCCCTTTCTGGCGTCTTTGGATGATTCGGTTTCTAAATCTTGTCAGAGTAGTTCCGATACATAATTGGCCTGACTTTTTCTTTTCTCTGTTCAATTGACGACCTCAGTCCCACTGCACCTGTGTAAAATGAGTCGACGAAGTGGACGAGTTCCTTTTTGAAAGAAGCCATCCCGTATAGAAGGGTCCCAGCAGAATACGCGTCAGGCTTGCGATCTGTACGAGGTGTGGTGCATTAGCTTCGTACCTAGAGGAAGGCTCACAGGAGTTGCATCGACTTTGGGGCATTTTCGAAGGGGAACAACGGGGGAGGGAGTGACAAATGAGAGTATGCTCGTCGCCTTGTCCTCTGGACTCGCGTCGTATAGGCAGAGTGTCATTATCGGCAGCAGACGCGAAACGTAGTCTCAGAATTTCGAATGGAGACGGACGGTGTCGACAAGCACGTTCTGCTTGATCGTGTCGTTCGGAGATGGCCCTGTCTTCGATGTTGGGCTAGGGGAAGCTACGGCGGCTGCCTGGAGCTCTGCCGGAGCTCTGGTACGACTTCCAACAGGGTCTGTCTGTACGTTTGTCTGTGGGTATGGGCGTGAGGTATCCGGTAGGTTGCTGTGTAGGTAGGTGATGGTTGATGGCGCTGGTCGCTAGACGTGGCGCCTCAACGATGCACGATGCTGAGTGCCTACCTCACCTACCTAGGGAGAGGAGGCAACTTAAGCAAGGTACCTAGGTAGGTAGTAGGTACCTCGGTAGAGAAAGCGCGCCTCAACGACAGCGCCCTGGCACGGCCGGGTGAGGAGGTGCCTAGAAACACTTATGCCTCCCGAAGGAGCAGCGTACTCTCTAAGGTGCATCTTCAGGCGCCAATCACGACCAGGGCGTCCCTCATATTGTCGTTTCCTGATGAGCTGAAACTGGTTGCACTGCCCCTCGCAAGGCAACTTTGGCGGCCTCTGCAGCCTTACGCTGCGAAGCATACCTCGACAGCCTGCACAGAGTATAATGACGCCGGACCTCGCCCGTCACCACGGACAAACCTATGGCGCACGATAGCCTCGCGAGCAAATATTGATCATGTCGCCAAGTCAAGACATCGTCCCAGCTGGCAGCAGCTTCGCACAGCAGGGCTCCATGGACTGGGTCGGGCTGTCGAGCCGTTCCGTTCACTTCACCATGGACGTGCTGAGCCGCTTCATGGCCGCGGGTGTCCAGCCTTTCACCATCGTCGTCGGCCAAGAGGTCGCCCGACACCTCCCCCTCGCCGAGTCCGGCCAACGCAACGTCCAAGACGCCCTCAACCAACTCGCAAGCTACCAGTCGATCGGCAGCGTCCTGTGGTTCGGCTTCGGCCTCCGTGGCCTGGCACGCACCCTGGGCGCCACGGCAGAGGGGAGGAGCCTCCTGGCGCTGTGTGCGGCGTTGGGAGAAAGCTTCCACGAAGACTATGCTGCCTCGGTGCTGCATCATCTCGTGCTCGCTTACCAACCACCCTCGGGCTTTGTTCCCTCGCTCCATGAGTGGCAACAGCTCGTCAAGGCCTGCAACGGCATCCTGTCGCAGTCCAAATTTCCCATTCTCGTCGATGCCTTTGTCAGGCTCGTCCCTCGCCGAAGGAGGCTCCAGGAGGCTCTGGAGTCGCGCCGCAGCGGCTTCTTTCTCGAAACCGAGTGCCCGTCGCCCAAAGACATGGCCGGGGCTCTCTTGGCTCTCGGGATGCTCAGGCGCGGCCAGTACGCATTCGTCACCGTTGAAGGAGGACTCGGGTCGGGCTGGCTCGCAGCCATGGCTGAGTGGATGTACGACCTGGGCGTCGGCATATCAGACGCCCAGGGAAACACCATCTACAGGTCACCGGGGCCGGGAGGAGATCTGCGCCCGCACCTGTTGATCCGCCTGAGCAAGCAGACTGTCGATGTTCGGCACGTCGGTGCGTCTCCCGCGCAGGACCTCACGCTGGCCAGCAAGACCTACTACTTGAGGGACAAGCTGGGCATCGCGAAGCTGCTGTGCATTGAAGGGACGCCGTTCAGTGGCGGACGTCTCTCGTGGCACGAGTGCCTCGGTGAAGCCTATGGCCTCGAGTTCGCAGAGCTCATGAGGGCGTCTGATCTTGTCGGCTGCGCCTTTGGCTGCGCGGCTCGCATATTTTCTGGCATCATGGCGTTCGAGCAGCCGGGGATGGACATTTACCACGCCGTCCAGACGCGGAACTATTTCGAAGAATCTGGAGGCCGAGGGTTCATCCGATTCTCTGTCCGGCGGTTTCCTGAGCTGGCGCCCCTGACACGCCGCAGCTACGAGCAACTGGCCCTGTCTTTCCAGGCTGCTCAGGTCATGTATATACAGAGCCTGTTCGACATCAGGAAGCTCTGTGCATGCAACATTTGCTCCGGCAGTGGGTCGCGGCCCAGCCTGGACAGCCTGTGTCTGCTTGCCGTCTTCGAGTCCGTCGTCATTGTGTGCCAGATGCTGTCGGGAATGGAAGTAGCCGACGGCATGGGTCTGAGGAGGGATGGCCTAGAATGGGTGTACCACAACGCCCACAACGCGCTCGTCGACAGTCCGAAGAGGGTCGGGTCGCCGGGACAGGCTCTCCTGCGGCAGACAGAAACGGCACGCATCATCACCTGCTCCACACAAGGCCAGCTCGCCGAGAGCGCCATGATGCTCTTTGGTGGCCGCAAAGCGGGCAGCAGCAGCAACGTGAGCGCCCTGTCTTCTGGAGGCGTGTGCGTCTTCTACTCGATTCTCCGAGACTTCACTTTGGATCGCGAGGCTCTCGGGCGTGTGCACGTGGTTGGGGGCCATATCGACTTGGAGGGCGCGTTGTATGACCGCATTCAGGATGCGACAGGGTCTCCCGTGATATCCCAAGACCATCCCGGCTGGCCGTTCTGGGCGGTTTCCCTCGCCATCACGCAGCGGATCGGGTCCTTGCAAGTCGACTTTGCGCTGGCCGACCAGGCCCGCCTCAGCCACGACACGCCGCTCATCGGGCCCGCCTACCTGGTGGAAACTGCGCTGCGGGCGAGGGGCGCCGTACACTGCTACCGCTCAGCAAGCCGGTGCCACGATCCGTCTTTGGCGACAAGCGTCCGCCCGAGTCGCCCCGGTTTCCTGCTCTTCTCCGACGCCTGGGAAGTCGTCATCACCAAGACCAATGACCCCAAGGATACTACGACCCGGGGCGGCGGCGGCGGCGGCCCTGCAGACCCGCAGGCTCCCCTCCCGCTCTTGAGCGACGACGGCGGCACGCAGACGATGCAGGCTTTCATGCTGGCACCGTCGGTGCGGTCCGATGTCGCCAGGGCCGTCACGCTCGTGACTGCGCGCAGCAAAAACTGCTTGACGGTGCTCTGTGACTACCAGTGCCTCGCGTGCTGCTCTAGCGCTGCCATGTCGAGGGCGAAGGACAGGAACTGGTTCGCCATCCTGCCGTGTGACCATGGGTCTACGGCGGGCTTAGCAGACGCTCCACCAAGGGTTGTCTGAACAGACGTGTGTTGCAGTAGCGTTCAGGAGCGGAGATGTAGTTGACGAATGTAATGATTGCAATGTGCGGCCCATCACTTATTTCCTCGTGGCGGCGTCCGACTTTTGGACGAGCTCTGGAATGAAATAGGAATACATTTAGGGCCTGTCTCTAAAGGGAATCTCTAAAGAGGGAATCTCTAAAGAGGGAATCTCTAAAGAGGGAATCTCTAAAGGGGGAGGAGAATCCTTAACTCCCGTTCTTCGTCCCCGCCGCCGCATCAATAGCGGCAAATAACTTAAAAGGCAAACTCCCACAGCACATAATACTAGTATTGCGACCTAGCAGCTTCCGAAGGGGGAATGCTATGAGAGGGTCAGGATTGCTATGAGGAAGGGCTTAGGTTATAACTCTCAGACGATATAGTATCGTAAGGTATTGTGTGCTTATTATAATTAAGACAATGTAAGTGTTGAACCAATATTAGGGGATTCCCTAGGGTGGTGATCTTGGTAGGGGATCACCGATATGGTGATCAGTGGAATTCACAGCTCTCAGGAGCACGTGAATCGCAGTTTACGTGATCGGTGAATTAGATGGGTATATCTGACTCACGTAGGTAGTGATATTTCAGAGAGATAGTATGGATCACATCACAAGACTTATATCACCTACCCTACCTATTCAGAGCTCTCAGGCACAGCCAAAGCAATGAAACGGGGTTCACATAAGCAGTAAAGCCCTCTTAACACTTTCTTTATATATCACAATGGCCCGCTTTTCAGTCAGCTATGAGCACCTTATCGTCGACGCGCGTCATCGACACTGCAAAGCACGCTGAAAGCACAAGTCAGCAAATAGCACAATAATGAACAAAACGGCACCCTGAGTGATTACTTCAAGGTATATGCTGCTCCCTTGTCGGCGCTGTTTCAGAGCAAGCGGTAGATAAGGTGGCAACCGTTGTCTCGAGTCGCAGCCCCGTACGTCAAACAATCTGAAGGACAGAGAATGTGATGACGCCTTTCAAACTAGATGTATTGCTGCCTCGTGGCAGCGCTGTAGCTATTGATGTATAGGGCGACAATAAGTAGGAATTTTAGTGATATGGCGTGAGTGGGAAGTGCCGCCTCATGAAGTTGTACTGTATCCGCTTGACTTGACCCAGGCACCGCTTTTTAAAACTTGATCATCCGTCGAGGGTTAAGAATCCGCCGAATGGTTTTCTGCACAGCGGTGAATCGCATGAAGTTACAGCTTTCGCTCTCCAGGTGATTAATGGCAGCAGCGAGTGTTACGAAGTCCCTCTTGCAGCGGCGATTCGGACAATGATAAAGATCCTGCTGGTGTACGGGCGAACGGAGATGTTGGTTTAACGAAGTCAGCGACTGGAAGCAGCTCTCGCAGAAGTAGCATTTAAACGCATTTTCATCGGCGTTGAAAGCTAGTTCCGTCGCCTCGAAGTCCATATTGCCTGACCACATCAGGAGCTTCTTAGTGAGGATGCCGTTCAGATCGCGAAGTCGGACCGCATCGTAGAGTTTCGCCCTGTCGAGGGGAGCTTTTGGGCAAGAACCGCCTTCCAAGTGGTAGACAAGTCCTGTTGCGCTTTCGTGGATCTTGTCACAAAACGGGCATGGTAGATTCGATGTACTGTGGATCTTGCTATTGCGATGCTATGTTCGTTAGTGTCAGGACCTGTGGGAGGCATGAAACCGACAGGGGATCGCCTGTTGTTTGATCGTAGGAACCAAGAAGAGAGGACCGAGCGCAGCGAGGGGATAGATATAAGAAAGATCAACGGACTGAGAGTTAGAGGAGGACATCGATTATTCTATCGTTCTAGAGACCCCCAGGAGACCACCAGTTGGTCCCTTCACTCGTTGTAAAAGACTCCTTGACACTCACCGCCTCTGCGTCGAACCAAGCGTCGAATCCCGCAAAACTCACGATTACCCAGTATGCCGATCGACTCGATACCGACGCGACCGAAAGTGATTCGGAGCTTCCGGTGCATATAACCGCGTCGTTTAAGTTGGGGTTTTCTGCCGTCCGTGCAGAGGAAGTGCCCTCGTGCTCCAGCCGCCTTGAGGTATCGCCTTGAGATGGCTTTGGTACGAACCTGGTCGTGTTTGCAATATTGTCGGCGCTACCTTTTGTCTACGAGGGTTTTAACTGGATATCTCACAGTGTATATGGGACTGTTGGTGTGGTAAATGGACAAAGGGCGAGAACATAAGGTTCGCCTGACTTTCATGGGACACGACTAGCATGTTGAAAAATAACAACGGAGCCATGACGGCCATGTTGGTCCACCTTTTCACGTCGCCTCCAAATGAATACCTGATCCTTCGTCGTGAGCCTGGACGATAGAACCCAAATCACAATATACGACACCTTTCAATAAAAGGGACAGGTGGTGGCTTTACCTCCGATTGCTCAAGAGTTTCGGGCTGAGCGAGAATGTCGAGATGGTGATGGAGTCGGCCAACCACGGGGGCCTTGTTGGAGGTCTTGCTTTGACAATGACGGCTGACTGCAGTCTAGGTCTCCCTAACAATCATGAGGTTGTCCTCAATAGCCCTGCGATATGGACTCAAGGAGTCAAGGCACTCCACCCTGGTATCCTCGAATTCAGGGACCGTTTCGTACAAGAGAGACATCATGCTGTACGCCAGGTAGATGAATGCTAGCATGTGTTCCAGAGATGCCGGCAGTCGATGTCGGAGCAGCTTGAGGAACAAATGTATCCGGTGACGCCATATTTTGGCAGGCATAGCGTAGCGCTCAGCCAAGTCCCTCGGGGCTTTTCGGCCGAGGGGTGTTAGCTAGCGAGGAGGAAGTCGTGATGGTCTTTTAGCAAGGTGTATTGTATGCCGAATAGGGCCTGTCATTGCTCGTCATTGAGGTTAGTAGCGCCTGCCTCTGTGCCCAGGAAGTCACAGGCTTCGATACACTTGCTCTCCACCTTGACCAAGTTTGATGGGTTCTTTGTGATTATTTGCCTTCTTCGTGTCAACGGTCCCCGCGTCATGCTTCTGCTGAGAGACCTCGTTCTAAGAGTAACCATATCGAGTGGCTTCAGATGATGTCTGAATGGGGTGCACATGAGCCTTGAAGTCTTGGTCAAGGTTTGTCTTTTGCGTCTTGTGCCGATTACTTCATTAGAAAGGTTGTCCAGTGGTCCGCTCTTTTTAAGGTTTTCTGTCACCTCGACTCTACTGACTCTCTTTTCGGTATGAACAGGGTCGGAATGAAGATGGATAAAGTGCTTGAAGTACGAGAACAAGTGGTCTTCGAATTGATACCCACAAACATGACATTTTGAGAACTGGGACTGTGGGAAAGGAGAGTTTCGGGGCCGATAAGCCCAGACCACCATTTTGATCTGCATTGGGACTACACCGCAATGCAGCTGTGGGGGGCAAGCGTAGAATGCGTGCGATACCTGTTCAGAATTTATATACGTCTGAGAGCCTGTGAATTGATATGCAAGGGTGGCGGTCCATGTTTTAAGGCAAAGGAGAAAACCAGTTGCGTGTGACGTAGTGTCGGTTTCTGTGGCATTGGCAGTCGCAGGAGTTCAAGTAGAAGAAACCAAAGATCGTCTTTTGGGTCACCAAGTAAATTATAGGCTCCCGCGCCCATTAATTAAGGGGGCCTGCTTAGAGGGGCTTGCAACTTGACGCCCGTTACTCCACCGTAAACTCCGGCGTGGTTGCCTTGAACCAGCCGCTGTGCAAGGGGGAAAGGTCCCAAATGGTTTGCAAGGTGGTCTGCCGAAGGGTCGATTGGGGGTCTCAGCACTCCCCTTCAACCCATTCCGCCTCCTGTCTTTGTTTCCAGGTCAGATCTCTGCCCGCGCCAGACCTCCGTGCTTCCTTCGCCTTGAATGTGCGGATGTCGAAGCCTGTAATGGGCCGCTCGCCCGAGATGGCAGTCGGAGTCTGCGTTCACAACTCCCTGGCATCTTCTAGCGGATGCCCTCTTCGGACAGCCAGAGACCGCGTCTTTGCACTTCCCGAGTGAGCAGCTTGAAAGACTCCGACAAGTATCGCACGCTACCTAGGTCTTGACGCTTTGCTTGAGGTTAGCGGCCATGGAGAATCCGGACTAGTTTTCGTCGGTGCAGCCTTGGTCATTTCTCTCCTCGGCAGTGCCCGAGTAACATTGCTAACTCGTTCCAGACCAAGATTTGGGACGTCATCACCGGTTTTCGTGTCGAGCCATTCTGTTTCGCCCATTCCCGAGACCCCGCTACAGCTAGACGTTCCGTCAGTACCTCAACTCGGCCTTCCTGGTCACGACTGGGCTTGTTGCCGCTGCCTCCAAGCCTTAGCAGCCTTACCGTTGCAGGAAGTCTCTGGATGGTTTGCACGAAGGGTACGCGGATCGCTGCAGTTGAGACAGGCACAAAGCGTGAGAGCACCTCTTGCACGAGTGCACTGAACTAGGCGTTCATTCAGTCTTCTCATTAGATTCATTTGTACGCCCTTCTCACCGCGCCGAGGCTCCAAAGCCACCAGAACAAAGAAACCCAACTGTGACAAAGTAATCCTAGTCAATTCATGTTCGTCGCTCAGAAGCCTATTCCAGGTGGGAGAAGGTTGAGTCGAGCATCCTTGATCGGGAGAGGCCCATGCCGGACGAGAAGAGCTTCGTCTTGCGCATACGGACTTTACTAACCCGGCGGTCTCGGCCACGACCCTTGATGCCCTTGTTACTGTTCTTATAGATGTTGGAGAAGTACCAGAGCAGGTCGCTGTCTTCGGGCGACAACGCGTCGACGTCCGTTAGAGAGACGATCCAGTCCACAAGACGACCAATGGTGTCCCCGTGGTACTTGTTCTGGTGGTTCTGTGCAGTTCATCAGAAGAGAACCCCCTAAATTTATCGTGCCGATTTACCTTGAGGTTTCCTCGGGTCGTGAAGAGCTTGTTGCAGTTGTCGAGCTTGCAGGCGAAGGGCTTGGTCTTGTTGTGCGTCTCCGTGTGTGCGGTTAGGTTGCCGCTTTGGGCAAAGCAGGCCCCACACAAGTCGCACTCGAAAGGCCGCTCGCCTGTGTGAAGGCGGGTGTGGGTCTTGAGGTTTCCAGGCTGGGAAAATCGGCGCCCACACCCATGCCACTCGCATTTCTGGTGCGTCTTAGTATGACGCCAGGGGTGATGACGGTTCTTGAACCGTCTGGACACGGCTTATGATTGTTCAATATTGATACGAGGGAGCACTTACGTAAGGTTTGTCGCCAGTATGAGCACGCTTGTGAGTTTCCAAATGCGTGCTCTGCTGGAAGCTCTTGGCGCAGCCATCGAAGGGACAACTGTATTTCTTCGCCTTATCGGTGACCTCCTGGCTAGATTCAGTGGCAGACTAGAAGAATTTTAGTATCTCTCAATCTCGTAGTGGTGTAGAAAACAAACCGGATGGGGCGAAGATAGCCCGGTCTTGACGCTGCAGGTACCAGCCTCTGAAGAGTTGCTATTCGCGATGTGTCTCTTGTCCTTCCTCTTCTGGAGGGCCTTCATCATGACATCAACAGGAGTGGTGAAGACGATATCGTCTGCCATGACAGGCTTATTGTAGGTGATCTCCTTCGTTTTCATAGGGTCTGACGTCTTGGGAGTAATCCCAGCAGCAGAAAGGCTCTGCTGTTGACGCCGGTGTCCTTGGATGGGCTGCTGGGGAATTTGGTGCAGTATGCAGAGACCAGCGTGCTCCTTTTGGGGGCTCATGCGAGAGTAGGTCATTGCCAGGCAGCCCGCTGGCTGGTCGTACTGGCCGTAGGTGTTGTGGGCTTGGACGGGGAAGTGAGACTTGATGTTTGATACGGGTGATATACCGTAGGTGGGTCCCGTCACGTAGTCAGGGGCGATGTGAGGGGCGACGATGGCCCCAGAGGTGACAATGGTCCTCGGGTCATACTGGCTTGTGCTGGTAGCATACTGCGTCCGCTGTCTGACGTACTGAGGGAAGACAGACGGCTCCATCATAAGATATCCAGAGTCATGCTGCGGTTGCTGCTGTTGTTGCAACCAGTGGTCGTCGGGGAGCAACGTCATTGTACAAAGTACTGATGCTGTAGAATATTAGGAAAACAAGACAAGACCACAAAAGCTCTCGACTGATGATTCTCTGAGGTGCTTGTCAAAAGCCAAGGTCAAGATGGCGAACGTGGGCGAGGAGGACCACGCGCCTTATATACTCTGTTGACGAGATAGCACTCATGACGGCTTACACCATCCAGCATGACACTCAGCAACGAGAACTATAGAATACTGACAAGCACATGCCTCCGGGGATTCGGGAGATCAATGCCTAGGGAGGTGGCTCAAAGCCGATCATTGGCTAACGTCCGCAGGGGTAAGCTACCAGGCCGGCAGCCGCAACGCTTCCGCGGCCTTTCGAGGGCAACAAACCACGTCAGTCAAGCGTGTATTCAGATCGGCGCATGGTTTCTTTTCCCTAGTCTGCGTGCCTCCTTTATCAGATGAGTGCACGGGCTCTAGTTTTGCGCCAGGTCTTGTACCCCAGCTGAGGTGTTGGGTTCGGACGTGATGATCGGACCACATTTTGGACGCGTACGCGAGATCAATCAAGAAGCTCAATGATTAGCTGGCTTGACAAGCGATGGAACGAAGGCTTACAGGCGCCGTTGCAAACAAAGGTAGGCTCGCAATACGATGAAGAGAAGGAAGAAGAAGAAAGAGACATCGGGCAGTTCAGTCAATCGGGCGCGATGCAGGCCGCGGGCACCAATGTTGACATGGGCAAGCACGGGAGTCCGTATCCCGACGAGGGATGTTTCCCGACTGCTCAAGGCGAGTTTTTCCAGCTGTTGAGTGGGACGAGGTTCCGGTTAAACGAGTGCTTGCAGCCTCCATCCAATTCGTCAGCAGAAGACCAAGCGGTTTCGCATGTCGTGGGTGCAAATTGCAGAAGTCGTCGTACAAGCATGCACCTACTGATTTCCGTACTGCCCTCAGCAAAAGGAAGGCTGTCCAAGGGGGGGCTGCGCACGCTCTGGGATGGCGGAAGGCCGCCGAGCTGGTGGTGGCGATGGCGCAGCGAATGAGAAGTCATCCAACTGACACAGTGCAGGGCAATCGTAGACTTACCCATCCTTGTACGTCGTCTCTTGACTGTCCGCAGCATAGCCAGCTTCACAGGTCTTGGGGACCATATTTCCTATGGAGTGCCACGTGCCCTCTCGAGCCGATTTAGACCGAAGTCTGACTTAGTCATTGATTCGCCACTGTCGATCAAAAACCTTCGGAAAATGATTCATGCGGAGTATCACGAATCCTTATCATGATGTGGGGCAGCCTTAGATGAACCTCGAACCTTGTTTTTGATGTTACGGCTTGAAAACCTGCCTTGGCACGAACTATCATCGTGTCAGCCTTCGCACCCTTTCTTCCTTCGCAGACCTCCGTCGCCATGACTCTACGTCCTCGCCAACTCCCTATTCCACAAACCTCCGACGTCTGACGAAAGCATCGCTGCCCAACTTATTTAACATAAGTGCCGCATCCCCAATGTGGTCATGTTACCCCTCCTTACTCTGACGCGAGAAGACTCCAGCACTTGTCAACGAGTTGTCCCGAAAGCTCTTCGAATCTCCACCCGCTGAGACGCAGCAGACAAGACGAAGTTTTTACTTTCACCCTGATCAGACGTTTTAAGGCACTGATTCCTTCCACCTGAAGGTCGAAGCCCTCAATAAAGCCACGGTAGTCATGGATGTACGCAGTAAAAAGTTGTCAGATAATCATCCAAATCCTGACAAGCATGGACTACAGAACAAATTCACCTGGATCAAGTCGAATACATATGGCCCAGCCAAAGAGGACACGACTATAGAATGGAAGGGTGGAACTGGTGGTATCTGGATAGGGCCGCCAGGCAATGTCAATCGCCACCCTCAGTCTTGTGAAAAGGATGGAAGAGCTATGATTGAGGAAGGGTACTTTGTAGCCATCAATAACATGTACTGCTCCTTTAGTCCGCCTTTGACTTTGGACTAGGCCCACTGGCTAAATACATTTCCCATCAAAAACCACCCCATATCGGGAAGGAGTGTCATCTGGAGCATACTATCGAGGCCGTTTTTGTGTGGAAATACCTGCACAGCAGCAGCCGCAGCTATATGGGAAGCTTCGACTGCGTGGATGTTATTAACACCGTGGTTGAGGCTAGTGGGGTGTTTCAGACCTGCCGCTTCCGAGAGCCATGTACCAAACTTGCGTCGCAGATTCCGAATCCCGTCTGCCTTTGCCTGTGCGACCTCGTTCCCTACCTTAGTAGATAAGGAGACGAACAACTTGAAGTTCACCTCTCCGTTTCTTGGCAGACTTAGTAAGACATGCGCCGTAGTGTCTACCAGATTACCCTCCTCGGACCTCACACAACTCTCCTCTAATCCATTGAAGATGAAGGCGTTGAGGTAAAATTCAAGCAGGCCCAACTGCCCTCCACTGGCCATGAATTGGTCCAGTTCGTAGTCCCCTTCGCCGCCTCGTCGAAGCCCCTCTGTCCGATGAGTGAGGCATCGACGTTTGGGGCTACGTTCATCGTGAGAATTCTTGTTCCCATCTAGTTCGAGTGTCTGCTCAAGAGGATGCAAGGCTCCGTCCGTCGACTGGTCAACCGCAAAATCAGGCTCGCGTGGCGCGAAGTAGTCGGCTCCCTCTGGATAACATTTAATTAACCAACGGGCACTTGTAGTGGAAATGGTGATGTGGCATCCTCTATCAACGTACCATGGATAACCAAAGCTCGAATTTGCGGGTTGACCAACCTGCAGTAGAGGCCCCACTCCGTGATCCCGTCTTCTTGTCGCCTTTTGAGATTTTTTTCGAGAACCTGATCGCGGTGGCCTTCCAGTTCCTCCTCCAGAGTTTTGTCCGCCTAACATCAGTACAAACCCCACAGAGTCGTGCCATGCGACTTACCAAGCGTCAGAGAAGTGTTGCTCTCTTGGGCAGACTCTTTGATGATCTCAATGCACTTTCGAAGAACGTTCTCGGAGATCAGGATTGGCAAAGAGATCGCGCGGAAGGCCTTGTGAACATCGCAGTGCTGTTTGGCTAGTTTATCGCGAGTCTGTTTCTGCATAGAACAGGCCACGATAAAAATCTTGACATCTTGTGGACGAGGTTCACCTGCCAGCAACGGCCACACGACCGCCTGAAAGTTGCCTCCCCCGAAAACATCTTTCACAGCCACTTTGAACTTTCTGATGTAGTCAGTGAACGTCATTATCGAGGCTACCTTATCTCGCGCAAGCTTGAAGACTCCCTCTAAACTTCGGCCTCCATCATCCCAGGGCTTGTAGAATTCTTTCGCGACATGGCTCTCCATGTCCGGGCCCTTCGTGAGGTGAGGTGGAAGCAGGAAGGCGTCAATGAGACCTAGGAGGCGGAAAAGCAGAGGGGGAAAGCAGAGGGGGAAAGCAGAGGGGGAAAGCAGAGGGGGAAAGTCATAATGACTAAGCTCGTTTCATTGTGTTCCGCTTCAGCTGTGAAAGTCCCACGGCTGCGATTTGA
Organism: Verticillium nonalfalfae; assembly: GCF_003724135.2. Classification (NCBI taxonomy): domain Eukaryota; kingdom Fungi; phylum Ascomycota; class Sordariomycetes; order Glomerellales; family Plectosphaerellaceae; genus Verticillium; species Verticillium nonalfalfae. Next base: position 148,906 of record NW_021167273.1, read on the forward strand.
CACTAGTGCACTGCAGGAGCACACCTTGGAAACTAATTTGTACGAAAGCCAAGGAAAGCTAAACCGTGTTGGGAAGCGCCAAACCCCTGCAGCCACTCAACCCTGCGACCTGTACCTCTTGACAGGGGCTAAGCCGCCGATGGCATTAATTGGACCTCACCTTAAGCATTCACCCGTCGACTTGATGAGACAGACTATCATAGACACGCAGTCTGCCATCTAGTGCTGCAAGTCTCCTACAACGATATCCTCCGAGACACAGGAGCAGCCCCTACGCCTCCTATTGGAGAAGACACCCAGTCCGGCATTACCTCGTCATCTTTGTCACGAGCTGAGGCCTTGCAAGCTTCGGCTTCCCTTCGCTGCTGGAGTATCAGAGAACTGCCAGGTGACGTTTACCGCTGGATTGATCCGGCAGTCTGCTACAAACGCTCTATCAATGTGATCCACCTTCCCGACGAGGTTATCGACAGGTAGAGAAAGCAATCGTGAGTGGGCGAGGAGCTCGTGCCCTGACCACGACTAATCAATATAGAGGGAAACTCGGAATACTGTCCTGGAAGTGACAGAAGGGTGTCCATTGATTTGATCCAAGAGCTCCGTGATGATGTTACCTACCATATAGAGGTCATCGACAACTTCTTACAGTATATTCCACAAAAGTTGACTTATTAGAAGTGATCGAAGCGAGTGATCTGATGATTTGCAATGGACGTGAAAGCTCCGTACGTTCGTGAGGGGTAACTGGGAGAACTACCGCATTGTTTTTGGTTTTGTACAGTAATCACTTGACATTGCCGTTTAACTCTGCACACCTTCTAGGGTGATGCAGCTCCCCTGCACCGTTCTGCTGCTTCATTCGATGCATCGAGCCACCTCGAGATGCAGCTTGACTGTGCCATTGCCAAGGTCAAACGCGATGGCTCTCGTCGGTGAGCTAAATACAGAACACCCCCCGTCGGAACCTCGCGGACCGCGCCCGACATGGTTGCCTGATGCCTGATGGACTCCCAAGACCCCAAAGCAAACGAAGCTACCCCTCTGCTGGGAGGGCGGGAGAAGCGTAGCCGTCTGAATTCGAGTCAGATGCTGGCACTGCTTGTTTTCCTCTTGACTCTCGTCATCTGCATCCTGGGCCATTTCCTCCCTCTCGTCCTCCGCTTTTACACATCGACCAACGAGGCCTGGGTTGAAAGGATCACGATTGCCACTCCCTACTTCTTGGACTCTCTTTGGGATTATTCCGTGGAGTTGATCTTGGACTACACATCCTTTGAAGCCCTGAGAAAGGATGCAACCCCCACAAGTGTCACCGATATCGAAGAAGCAATCAGCCCAATGCAGAGGACCATCAGGAAATCCGACGCGCCAAATGCCTTCCTCAAGGGCTTCCTGCTGAAAGTGCCGTCAATCATCGCCATGAGCGCGATGAACCTCCGAACGCAGATTTGCTTCCTATACGCGCTGCTCATCAGCGTTCTTGTCGCAGTACTTCTCGCGATGGGCTTCTACTTGATCTTCTCTCCGCAAGCCAAAAGCACCCAGCACGCCAAGGCAGCGAGAGACGACGCAACGTAGGTCCCCATGGCTGTCCGCTTTCCAGTCGACTGACGTGAACAAGAGAAGCTGGAGACCCCGACGTTACCACGAAGCAGGATGCCTTCACCGCCACCCGGGCGTACACAACATTACTGCGCTTCGTATGGGGAGGGCTGCAAGTGCTCTTGCTCTGGCTGTCCCATCCTTATATGGATCACAAGCTTTCTATCACTTTTGGCCGCGAGCTGTATGGATTTCAATCGACGTGCGACAAGATGATGCAAAACTTTCACAGAGCCTGCAAGATCTGGCGAGCCATGCGCAAGAGGGGCTTCTGGTATACGGCTGGCACTGGGGCCAAGAACGCCTGGGCGGCGCAACGGCGCTTATCGTAGGTTTCCACCCGCGGCGGCGTGCGACACGATGCTAACGCAGTATAGGGACGAAGCGCGACTGATATCACCGGCGACGGACGCCCCAGCAGAGATCAAGAGCACCCCAAACAGGCGGAGGGTGTTCTGGACATGCGGGTGCGAGCCAATAAGAGAGTTGTCCCCGCCTTTGTTTTCAAGTTCCTGTCATCAATGCGGCTGTTTAGTTGCATGTTCATGGCCAGGTAAATCGACAGCGAGGTGTCCACGATCCGACTTGAGCTAACGGCCACACGTAAACATAGCCCGATGCTCGACTGCCTCCAACAAAGCGCTTCAAGACTCAGAGCCCCTCGTCCGCAGCCGAGATCCATCACGGGCAGGCAGCATGCCGACGAACAACGATGTCACGTCTTCGACGCTGGCGACACCCGCAGAGCAGCATACATTCGAAACAGGGGAGGCTCATGTATGCCATACGAAGGGTTCGCTTTCAATGGTTGTGAACGGGGAAGTCCCCGCGCCGCGAACTGGCCAAGTGCACGAACAAGCGGAGGGCTCAAGATAAATGTCAATACGCCATTACCCAATCAGTTGGATCACCATGCACAACGCCTCGGCTTGATGTGAGATGGGGAAATGAGATCATGGCGACAGAATGATGATTAATGTGAGGATGACTCGAAGTGATTTGCCCTTATTCCTGCCCATGCAGTATTCCCTCGACCCTCTTTCGCCCTCCACACTCAGCCTCGAGATAGGTCCATATAAATCTTGAGGGCAGGGCTGAAACTGTTCATTCCGTCTCTTCCGTTACCTCTCTATCGCATCATCGAGTTGCTATTGTCTGAAAAGACGTAGCAAGCGTTAGATTGTGGCATCAGCGTTCACAGTCCCCGAGGACTCACCAACTTCCTTCACTTTCTGCTTGTCTTTGTCAGTCACCCATCAACACCTGATAGCACGCTCCGGTTATACTAAGAGCAAGCCAACAGCTTTTCAGTCAGTTGTTACACCGACTTTGACTTCCGTACTTCATCTTTGCTATTGACTTAAAGGCGTCCTTTTCTGTCGATTTCCGGCATCGTCGTCATCCTGCGTTGTAAAAGAGCTTGAACAACACTGTCTACGTGCTTGACGTCAATTGGCCCCGGAACCTTGTGCAAAATGGTTTTCATGAGGTTTGCTTTATATCTTGATCGATGCGGAAGTATGCAACGAAATCGTTTTGCTCAACAACATAAGTGCTATGGTGTCTTCTGGGCATGGCGTCTTTGATAGGGAGCCCAAAAATGGTCGTAGGCTTGCCCAGGGGGGTTGGTTATGTGTTTCGGCATGAGGACAACTCGACGTGCTATTTGACCTCAAAGGTTGATTACATAGACGATAATAGTCTTGATGATCTTAGTATCGAGGTGGCGCACGAAGGAGTGGTAGAGATATCAGTTGCACCCGTGGCAAACCAGGGGGCAGCACGGACGATGGCCGACCCTAACATGGCTCGAGCTGGCCATCAACAAGCAACCCTTAGACTGGTAAAGGATTGCTTTGCAGGCAGTGATGTTGGGTCGTCGCCTGAGGCGGGTGTCATTTGGTGATTGAGCCACCATCATGAGGCGTGGTCTCGAATAAACCCATCATAAAGATCTGGGCGCACGCTGCTTAGCCCAGAACCCAGAACCAGTGCGAGGCAAAGGATTTCCTGGCTTCAATCTGGTACTGTGCAGGGGAGAATCAAAGTGGAGGTACGATTCGGGACGTACCGTGCACTGGACCCGAATTGAACGCGGTGTAACACCTTGATGAGGCTGAATTTGGCGTTTCCGAAGTACTTCGAGATCGTCGAAGGTAACCCCATGTGCTGCTCAAGACGGAGGCCCCTCTTACTAAATTCCAACAACGGCCATGCGACTCCAGTTCTCTCGGCTCCAGCCGACCTGTGCACCATTCTGCTTGGCTTGCCCACAGGAACCGGGTGGCCACTACAGGTGTGTCTAATGCCATGACGCGTTTGTGCTATGAAGAAGCATGGGAAGATACTGACCTGGAGTTCCATTACTCACAGTCCCTCTCTAGATTTAATTACATGGAGGCCTTTCTGCGGCTTTTATTTCATCTTCACATCTTGCACAGCATTGCGAGCTGGTTTAGAATAGATGAAGAGTCACGACTGGAACTCTGAGACAGTAAGGCGGATATTTGCTCCAAATGTTCAACTGCAGGTTCACAAAAACCCCAGTTGTACAAACTAATAATCACAATGACCGCAATATCCACACGCCTTGTCACAAGCCGTGAAGTCTTTGACCGAGTCATGCTCAGAGACGTCATAGTCATATCGATCTTCATCGCTGTCGTAGCTCCACCAATGTGCTTTGTCGTCGCTTTCCAGATCGCCTCTCGCACTCTCCGGCTCTGAACCAACCGCAATTTCCAGACCTTGAAGGATTAGTTGTCTGTAAGACTCAAAATCACTCTTCCTTGAAAGCATTACATAAAGAACCTCGACCAGACAGTCTCGACCGGTTGGCATGCTGGACCCTTTCTGAGGGACTTCGTCAAGAGCTGCCATAGCCACATCCTGCAGCCCGTTTTTTTGATTAGCAGACACTGGGTCGTCAGCGGTATGGCAGTCAAGGAGAAATCCTAATATTTCAGGCCCTACAAGACATTCTCTCCACAAGTCGCCCAAATCTACCCGGACATCTATGTCTGAGGATAGAATTGTTGTTTGAAGCGTGTCGAATGCGAGAACTCCGATGACTTTGCCTGTGCCACCAGGCTTTGGCTGACGCGAATGAAGGGCAGCAAGAATCAGATTCATTGGTGAATGGTCGGTTTTTGTCGGTGAAAATACACCTGAGTCAGGTTTTCCATCGCCTCCACCCGAAGACCCCCTTGCACACGACGATGACTCTGCGGCAACCTGGCCCAGTCTGAGTGTTGCGGGGGGTGGCAAAGTGGGACGTGGAAAACCCCCCGTAGAAGGACAAACGGCTGGGTGCTCTTTTGGAAGTCTTAGATGGAGGTCGATGTCCCTCGAGGGTCTGGCGAGGGTGGCTCGCCAATGGGGGGAGTTGATAGGAGACTTTTGGTAGAGGTTCAGCTCATAGAACTTGTTGTGAATGCCACATCTGAAATTTTTGTATCTTGAAACCTGATGTGAATTTCCAGCTGCGGACGGTTGGGGGCATGACATCGTGACGTACGAATTGACCTTCTCAAAGTTTGCTTGTAGAAGCTGCTCCTCTTGTATCTCCGCATATTCCCTGTTGGAACCGAGCGAGACAAAATAACGAAGGGACTCTAGCGGACCGTAGTTAATCTGGCGGACCAGCTGGATGGAATAGGAAGCTTCCAGGCAGGCTTCTCTTCTGTGAATGCCATCTTTCTGTTCGTTGGCCCAGGCGAGAAAGCCCGAGAACTTCGCCTCGTGGTCGAGGGATTGAGGTCGATATGGTTGAATAGCGACACAGCAGAATATGGCAGAATCTATGATCAAGAGCACCTGGGTATTAAAAGACACCAAAGGTTTCGCATGAGGGAAGAGGGGGATACTTAAGTGGCTTGGGTTCACACGGAAAACAGACGACGTCTACCTAACGTCATTACATCGCCTTGGTCGTAGCTTGATGCGTGGCTTCCGATAGCTCATGCTTATATCCAATGACGGGCAGGACGGCACGGAACTTTGTAGAACAGGATGGTGGGGCACTGCCTTGGGCACATTTCATACGACCAACCACAACAGAGACTGGATTCAGCTAAATGGTGAGCCCCAGGAGGGTGTTGGGCATTCGATCTTGGTGCAGATACAACACCTGGGCGCAGAAATATATCTTGGTGCCCGGCCTTCAGATTGATCAGATGCGAGCACACCGACACGGCCCATACTGCACTGAGATCGAGGCTGTGGCATATCTGTCAACTCCCTTGTCTAGATTTGATCCCGCTCTGCTTGCTCTCGGTTAGGTTTGGTGGAGACCAACTCGACTGGTTGACTTAATCGTTTCTGTGAAGTGTCCAGATCTGGGCCGTGAGGAGGCGCTAGGCGGCACCAGGCTCACATTTCGGCTTGTATGGCCCGTGCTCAAAGAGATCGTGACGATACACCTCCAGCTTCTCCCCGCATGCCCCTCCAATGCCGATCTGCCGGTTTCTCTCGCCACTGGGTACGTCATTCCCACCTCATGTTTAGGTGTCGGCCAGAGTGATTCGTAGGAGCTCTCTTCACAGTGTCTTCCCTTGCGGCGCATTATGAGGTAGACGCCTGCGTCATACTGGCCGTTGTTTAGTGGTTTGAGATTGAGTAACTATAACATCATATCGATAATTTTACGGTATGAGGTAGAGGAGAGTACTTCGTTACAACATTGCATTATGTCTGGTATAACATCGCAGAGCGATCACTACAAAGCACGCATAACTCGTTGCAGTGCTACTGTACCATATGGACAACAGGCAAGTGATCCTGAGGGCACGGGCTTTATTGTACCAGAGGCCTCCAATAGACTACCCTTTTGATTGGTCCGCAGCTGTGTCTTGCTGTACTCTGGAGCAGCGGGAAGACTAGTCCGAGCTACTACCTGTCCGTCCGTCTTCGAACCTCCAAAACTTCTTCGGCGCATTCATTTGATACTCTTGCAAGATCTTCGCAACATTCTCAGCCCATTTTTGAAATGCTTGATCCTTTCGGAATTGTCGGTGTTGTCGTCGTGGCCGGCCAGATCATCTCGACCGTCGCCAATTTCGGGCTGGACTGGAAACACGCCCCAGCTGACACAAGGTCCCTCCTGGTCGCGGTCGGGGCTCTGAAAACAGTTCTTTCCGAAACAAATATGAATATTCTTCTCAACGATGACTTTAAGGATGCCTTCCACGGTCGGCATTCCACGCTCCTTTCGCAGCTTGGAGATACTGTGCCAGTCACAGACACCAGTATGCTGGTATTAGCATGCAAGAAAGAGCTAGAGATCCTCCTCGAGGACTTGCAGAAGCGAGTCCAGGGTCATCGGATTGGCTGGAAAAGGATGAAAGGAGCATTCCTGGCGAAGACGACTAAAGAAGCGGTCCAAAGCCTTCATCGACAATGTCAAACCTTGAACACATTGATGGATATGGATACCCTTGTCGTTGGTGTAAGCATCCATAAAGAAGTCAGAGAGGCAAGAAGAGAACAGCAGGGTTGGCATGCAGACAAGGAGTGCAAGGCCATCATTGGTTGGCTCACTGTGATTGATTATGGCCCTAAGCAGAGCGATTTCATTGCCAGGAGGCAAGAAGGCACTGGACAGTGGCTTCTGAGCTCGTTGGAATATAGGGAATGGAGCGAAACTGCGGGGCAAACCCTGTTCTGTCCGGGAATCCCCGGAGCAGGGAAGACGATTATCACATCGATCGTGGTTGACGACCTTTGCACACGATACACGAGCAATGAGCATGTTGGCATTGCATATATTTATTGCGACTTCCAGCGGCAACAGGAGCAAAAGGTTGAAGAACTCCTCATGAGTCTACTAAAGCAGCTGACGCAAGGCCGGTCATCATTGCCGGAGTGCGTGAAGTTTCTCCACGATGAACACCGGCGTAAGCGGACGCGGCCGTCATTTGATGAAGTCTCGAGAACCCTCCGTCATGTTGCAGATTCTTACTCGAGAACTTTCATCATCGTTGATGCACTTGACGAATGCCAACGAAACGACGGCTGTCGCGCGAGATTCTTAACCGAGCTTTTCAATCTCCAGGCCGAATGCGGAGCAAACATTTTCGCAACTTCCAGGTGTATCCCAGAAATTACTGACAGATTCAGTGCCAGCACAATATTGGAAATTCGTGCCAATGACGAGGATGTGCGCAGGTATCTAGACGGCCGAATACTGCAATCCGGACGGACATTGCTAGAAAAATGCCGTGAGGAGATTAGGAATGAGATCACGGAGGTTTCTGATGGAATGAATGTAAGCGTTTCAGTACTCTCCTAACAAGCCGCATGATTGAATTTGCTAGGTTCCTCCTTGCGCAGCTTCATTTCGAATCCGTCAGCAAAAAGAGAACAACTCGGAGTATAAAAGACGCATTAAAAAGTCTCCTGACGGGACCAGAGGCGTACAATCATGTTTACAAAGAAGCTTGGATGCGGATCACCGAATCTGATACCGAGTCGCAGGACCTGGCGAAGAAGGTTCTCTCATGGATCACGTGTGCAAAAAGACAACTCACAACGTCGGAAATCCAACATGCACTGGCTATACAAGAGGGTGACTCTGAACTTGAAGAAGAGGGTATCCCATCGGTCGAGGACGTGGTCTCCGTTTGTGTTGGATTGGTTGAAACCGACGAAGAGAGCAGCATCATCCGATTAGTTCATCGCACAGCGCAAGAGTACTTCCAGCGGATTTTTCCAAATGTGGAGACCGACATCGCTAAAGTCTGCCTTACCTATCTTTCATTTGACAACTTTAGGAACGGATTCTGTCTGACAGGGCAAGACATACGAGACCAGCAGCTGTTGGATCCGTTCTTCGAATACGCCGCACAAAATTGGGTCCTCCACGCTCGCTCCGCCTCACCTGACGTACATCCGCTTATTTCTACTTTTTTGTCATCTGGGTCAAAGGTTCCAAGTAGTTGTCTGCTCTGGGCGGTGAAGAACCAGCAAGAGCTCATCGCAGAATGGCTGTTAGAACGACGCGTCGACACGAATATCCGCGACGCCGATTGGAAGACCCCATTGCATCATGCTGTTATTCACGGCTGGACAAGATGTGTTCAGCTCCTCCTAAGCTATGAAGCGACCAAACTGTCAAATATGACCACGGACATCAACAACATGACCCCCATTCACTACACTGTCGCAAAAGCAAACGAAGAAATTGCGCAGGTCTTCCTCGATGCTGGAGTATCAGTCGACAGTCTAGTGAAAAGGAGGATCTGGCTGGCGACATGCCAAGATGGCAAGCTCACCTATGCACCAAATAGCAATCTACATTGCTCCCAGGGTGGGTTCAACGCTCCGCAAGGGCTCACAGCTTTGCACTATGCGGCCTTGACAGGGAGTGCTCAGATGACAAGATATTTCCTCGACCACGGTGCCAACCCAAATGCGGTCTCCGAGTGCGGCGAAACGCCTCTGCATCTCGCAGTTAGGCAAGACATCTACGATTGGAAGCGGCCCTTTGGCAAACGAGACCGTTAGAATAGTCCAGACTTTAGAATCGAAGTTTTGCTTGATTTGATAGATCATGGCACTGATGACGAGGAAGAATACTCCAAGATAATGGGTATGATCAACAAGCATAGGGTCGACATTATCGATGCTCTCCTCAACCACCCGGAAATCGACGTAAATACCAGAGATACACATGGCGCGTCTCTCCTGCACTGCATTCCTTATGGGAATTGGCGGTCTCAATCTATCCTCGAGAGGCTGCTTGAGAAAAATATCAAAAAATCCGAACGTGATTCGAAGGGTCGGACGCCACTGCATCTGTGTCAAGGAGTCTTGTGCAGCGAGTGAAGGGGTCAACTGTTGGTCTCTTGGGGGTCTCTAGGAAGATAGAATAATCGATACCCTTCTCTAAATCTTAGTCCGTTGGCCTTTCTTATAACTATTCCCTCCCTGCGCTCGGTCCTCTCTTCTTGATTCCTACGATCAAACAACAGGCGATCCCCTGTTGGTCTCATACCTCCCTCAGGTCCTGACAATCTGGCCTGTTTGGCGAGAGATGTGAAGTCTATTACGGCTCTAATTAGACATGGCGCAAGTGTAATGGACCTGGACGAAGGCGGACTCAACACGCTCCACTGCGCAGCACGGAGTGGAGACGGGGAAACCATCCAAGTTCTGCTTGACTTTGTCACGGACGGAAATTCCATGATACTTGCGACTGCGAGAGATAAGCATGATCGAAATGCACTACATCACCTACTTGGTAGGCACGATGGCGTTAGCATAGACGCCGTTCGGTCTCTCTTGTCGAGCAGCGTCGGCATCAACGACCTTGATGACCGTGGTTACTCGCCGCTAGCGGTATACCTAGCCAAATCCTCCTTCCCATTAGAAAAGGCGCAAGTAGTGCGACTTCTCTTTGAACGAGGCGCTGACGCTTCGTTCACCAGTCCTAAGGCAGGTTTTACACTGGGCCATCTATCTGCCAAATCCTATCGACTTGATGGAGAACTCCTCTCCGTTTTGGCGAGCTCTGGCGTGGATCTCCACATGAAAGATGCCGCAGGCCGCACGGTTTTGCACCGCGCAGCGATGGCAGGTTCTCTTACCGAGGACGCCTTGGAATTTCTTTACAATGACATGGGTCTATCAAGAGGCTCCCGCGACAGTCTCGGGCTAACACCATTGGATCACGCGATTGAGATGAGAAAAAAAAACCGTCATCGAGACACGTTTGATCGAGACCGGTGGTTAAGAACAGAGGAGATCTTACGTCACCGCTAGATAGCACTGTAGCTGTATTCAAAGTAACCAGCACTGGACAAGTTGGGTATCAAGCTTGCCTTTGAGGGTTATCTGGCGAGGGCTTGACTATATTGCCCGATGAAATAGACACTTTGCTATCGCCATCATCTGGTAGAGCGGTGGCTGGCGTTCTCTCAATCCTCTCACAACTGCCCTACCTGTCCGGCGAAGTTGTGAGTCCGGTGGTTGGAAGGGAGGTTCATTATGGAAAAGCTGGAAGGAACGCCGCGAAACGAAGCGAATCTGTTTCCAAGCAACCCCCTAGCCATGCGTCGGGTAGATAGGACTGGCTTGTTTCTCTATAGGTCTGAAATATCCTTCACCCATTTCGACTGGTCAATGTACAGTTTTTACTTGCCATACAACGGCGGCTTCTGACAACTCCAGGCTTCTGACAGCTCCAATATTGCTTGGCCACATCCCAAAAAGAATGCCCTTCATCGTTCCCCACTCCGTAACCAATGGCTCTCTCATCTCGCATCTCGATTCGTTCACCGGCGACGGGACTATACCCTCTCGAAATTTGAGTTTGATTGAAGTGCCAGAAGCCCCATGTAACTTGAAGCCTCCCTCATGAAGTCAACAATCCACGCCTCTGAGCTCCTCTACAGTGTCTGGATTGGTGCTGAAGTGCGGCCATGTGACGTCGGAACAATTGGATCTAGGGCTGCGGCTCTTCTGCGACGGTCGAGCGATGCGGGAGGAGACCACGCTGCTTCGCCAAATCTGTAGCTGTGGTGGAGTTGTCTGATACGATCTATGTAAGATAGCGGTGAAGGATTACACCGCAAAGGCTTTGGTACACTCTGCCACCGCTGTCGAGGAGTGCCGTTGAAATTTCGCTGAGTGGATTACGTGGATGAACTACATCGGCAGACCGTCGCCTTCTCTGGAACGAGACGGCAAGAAAGGAATTGCCGGCTCTATCGTACTTCAGGGTTGTACATAGATATTTGCTTACTCGCGAGCAAATTGTATCAGGTCTGACTGTCTTAACCCCTTCCTGCCTATTCGCACTCAAATTCCTGCAATGTCTGATTCACTTTTTCCGAGTTCGTGACAGACGCTATATTTGGCTTTGTGGTACTAAGTTCCCCTTCGTTCTTTTCTTAAGTCTCGGAGAGCCTCCTTCTGACAGCTTTACCTTTGCTTGATCTTCAACCTTCATTGACGGGCTCTTGAATGTACCAGTCTTACCTGGTCTCGGTAGTTTTCTTAAGTTGGTTTCAACAGCACACGTCTTGGTCCGCGCCTTCTTCCTTCCCGTTCTCTCATTTCCCTCCTGTTCTTTCACTTTTATACACTTCTTCTTCCTCTCTTTCTTACCCTTCGTGTCGTCGAGCACTCGTGACGTATCTTTCAATGGTTTGCTATCACCACAGTTCTTTGTCGCTAAAGGTGTTTTGCATCCCGGTAAGGCACCCCCAGGAACAGTGTTGTTATGGCTCACCTGTACCTTCCATTAGCGGTATAGTGCGGAAGATCACCCGGGAAGACTCAACCTGTGAGGCCTTGATCTGCCTCCAGCGAGTGTTAGCCACACTCAGCCTCCCAAACCTTTCCTTCCATACCTCGGCCTCATCCACTGGCCACATTTGGTAGGCGAAGTCAGCAGCTTCGGGTACGGCCGGATGGACTACTTCAATCCGCCGCACATTGCAACCCCCAGTCTTCCCTGTGATAATAGGCTCCTCAATCGTCTGATAAAAGGTTGCCCCGAAAGGGTTGAATCTGACCGGCGGTGGATGCAACAGCACCGTGACCACATCGCAACCAGAAATATACCAAGCGAAGGCGGCCGATGCTCCGTGGACATACTTTGACCATGCTTTTTTTGTTTTACGGTGCTGAAGGCATTGTGGATGCTTGGGGTTCATCAATGGGCCCATTGCCGTCGTCAACGTCTGCATGTGATGATCGTCGGCCCACCTTTGTGCCTGGCTTTGGTCCATCCCACTCCACAAGACCTGTCGACGCCGGGGGCAAGCCTGTTGAAATTGCCGACGAACCTGTGCTTCCTCCTCAGACGTGAGATACTGCCGCAAGACCTTCTCAACATCTGGTGGAGGCTGCCGTTCCCTATTGAGGGTTTTGTGCGGGCCAATCGGCCAATTTGTTGATGGACCAGCCATGCCTGTGGCATTCCGAATCACGAAAGAAATGCAAGACCACCTGCGAACGATGAGGATTCGCTAGCTTTATAGCGAAGCGTGGTAACACACTAGAGCCATCTATCACTATCACCCTACTAGTTGTATTAGCTCCCTAATTGATACGTCAACGTGACGTCACCATGGCACTCTCTTCCCTCTACATAAAAAGATTTTCTGCGTCAAGTAGCTTTTGGCTAAAAAGGCACTATTGAGTATTGAGTATTGATACAGTATGGCCGCTTCTTGTGTTTTGTGGTCTCATTCGTATCCTACCTCTCGCTCAGCTTCTCGTGGGGTGTGTTGTGTCCAAGTTGCTCAGTGACTTAAGTCGAGCGAGTGCCTCATTTTAGACGCAGAGGTCCCTTAGCAAGATCCCAAAACTGGTCCCTACTCAAGGCCGCCGTCGGTATCCACCTCGATGATGATTTCTGTGTGTCGCGCACTAAGTGACTGCGTTCTTCCTTGAAAAATGAGGATCTTTCCGCCGGACTCACAGACTCAGCAGGAATGGCAAAGCGTCATAGAGGGACGGGCACTGTCTCGCCATGTTTTCAGTTGCACTGGCATCTAGAATTCTGGCACGGGTGGCTTCTCCGTCTTCACATTCCTGCTAGAGGATTGAGAGGGAGGCTCTCGGGTGAGATATCAATTGACTGCTGCTTCTTACCTTCTGCGACGCCTCGGGCAGTTGAGGGGCATTCGAGACCATCTTACACGCGATCCTGTCGCTCGGTGATTTGTCGTGTGACGGATCGGATATGTTTGTCTGCAAGTTGCCGTTCATGCGCGCGTTTGAGCTTGCATTAGGCATGGTACCACGCCTTTCTTTCTAGCTCTGCTCGTACTCGGCGCACGACACGTCTTCGTCTGACTTGCCTACCACTTTCCTCATCTTAGCCATGTAGGCCTTGGCATCTTGACCCATCTAGTCCTCTTTACTCATCTAGTCCTCTTTACTCATCTAGTCCTCTTTACTCATCTAGTCCTCTTTACTCATCTAGTCCTCTTTACCCATCTAGTCGTCATGGGCCAAGAGATTTCTTAGGCGCGTTGGGTCAGCAGGGCCTCTGTCCTTCCAAACCAGCTCATGTACAGACAGCCCCGGATCATCAGAAACGCAGGCGCGTTTCGTGTGAGATGCGAACAATCACTGCCATCGTGGCGGTGAAAGGAAGCCGGCGTGTGATTTTCCACATCCCCAACTCTTCACCTTTGTTGCCACTATATGACTTACCTGACAAAAACCCTGATTTAGATCAGGGAGCCGGCAGGCTGCGCTTTCCAAAGCGGACCCAAATACCCAACCTTCGCCTGAAACAGCCTCCTATGCTGTTCATAAGCCAATCTGGCGGCCGCGATTGCCCAGGGATATCGAGCCGCGGGCCAATTTACAAGACGCGACGTGAGCAATGTGCCCGACCCTCCACACCCAGGAAACACTATCTTGCGTTTTCACCGCGTTCACTTCGTAGGAAACGTCCCCGACCGCTCATATTACCCACAGACTGAATGTGAGGTATCGCCGCAGCTTTTTGTTCCTTGTCGTCGCTCAGATCATCGTTTCTCTCAGCATGGGCATTTGCGTTTGGCACCCTGGCCCTGATTGATAGCGATGGCTGTCTGATGTTTGCAGACGGGTCGGTAGTGCTCTGCAGCATGATAGGACAGGTAAGGTTTCCTCAGTCCAGTGAAATTTCGTACAGCTTACAACATGGAGAGGGAGGCTCCTGGCACCTATTTCAGCGATCTTCTTGCCCAGAACCCTTAGCGTGCGCTTTGAGTTCTCTGCTCTTGTACTTTCCCTTGGGCCTTATTCTGGTGAGCAGATGCCCGACCACCGGGACTATCATGCTCTCCCCTGGTGCCGGCTTGTTCCGCGTCTAGATGGCCTGCGAATGGTCGTTGTTCACATAGGAGAAAAGAAGCTCCGGAGGGAGACCGGGCAGTAACACATTAGGTAATACACCCAAAGTTTGCTAGATGCTAGGCCATCTCTCAATACAGATCATATCGACTCCCGGCTTGGTCGTGGCTTGCGCTGTGACAAGTGCCCAAGCCGATGCCTGGAACATTCCCCTCTTGGCTGAACTCAACATATCCTCAGTAAGCACAACGAACTGCTAGAAGGACCATGCTAACATATGAGATCATGGCAGATGTAGGGCCTTGAGAACTTGTCGCTCAGATACAAGGTCAGTTAATTTGATCACTGTCCTCGAGAAGAAATGTACCTATAAGCACTGGAATGTCCGCTTTGATGTACTTGTGCATTCTGTCGATCCTGACGTCCGCTTCGCATGGCTAATTTTCCTGGATCACTTGTCGTTGCCACGTTACCCTACCTCGGAGTTTGCCTATCCCAGTCCAAGTGGTATCATCCTCGCTAGATTAGTGCCTTGGTTATGACATGGAGCGGAATGGGATTATGCGAGGGCCGGAGCACAGTAGGTACTGTGGCCATTAAGTTCATTTCTGGCTTGCCGTTTTGATTGGTCAGTGTTCCTGCCAAAGCTTCCTCCAGTAGTCCTCATGTAAGCGGCTAATCGCAGGATCAACCACATCGATGCTAATCTATCTATCTATCAATTCGTCCCTTGAGTTTTGTACAATAGTACACTTCCAGAGACCCCTGCGTCCGGCCTGGGTGAGACCGAGTGAACAGTTCATGGATCTTGGCCCAAGATAACTGTTCAACCTCCTTGAGCCTAATCAGATAGTTGACTTCATCCTTTGTGAATGGTCTGCCCGAACTGTTTGCATGTTTCTTTCCGTGCCGTTTCCCACGAGGACATGAAAAGGGTCGTGTCTCCGCCATACCATTATTCCGGCGCCGGTCTACTTGCGGGTCCCATGAAAACTGCAGCTGAAATGTCGCTACACCATTCACTGTTACGCGCTTCAGAGAGACGCCCTCTAATGGCCACTCCTCAAACCTGGCAACACACGCTTTATCGACAGAGTTTCGGTCAGACGATTGACGCGTGGATAATGGCGGGGTAGCAATACCAGAAGTTCGGACATCTTCCGCACCACGGCTATTACCAGGGGCCGCCGACAGCCTTGAAGAGTGTCGCAAGCTTCGACGTTGGGCGGCGGCTATCTGTGGAGGAGATGCCTTACGACGTTTCGGGGACGGCATGTCAATTTCGTCCAGCCCGCTATCGCTCCTTTCTTCGGTGCTGTTTATCGACCTTGCCGTATAGCTTTCGTCGCTGCCGCTTCCGTCTAACGAGGAAGAACCAATATTAGATTCGGAATTCTGGTTCGCTTCATGCTGAATATAGGCGTCTAGTGCATTGCTCGATGTAGAGCGGAGACGTGCACTTCGTCGCTGGGAGAATCCATGGGCTGGCAGTGTACGCCGCGTTCGCTTAACGCTAGACGGTAAAGGGGGCCCCCGGGTCCGCCCTCGCTGCCGCGGTGTGGTGAAGGGTGCAGACACGAATGCTGTGTCACATGGCGATGTGCAGGTGGCCATCACTGTGTTTTTTGAGGCAAAGAAAGCGTTGCTGGTCGTGTTGGGACAGCTGGCATCTTTTTGAGCTCGCCTTGTGTCTTGTAGGTCGCGTTGGACCAACTGTAATCCCTCGCAGATCGACGGGGACAGCTGGGACGAAAGGGAAGATGCAAGCAGAGACGCTGCTGAGCCTGCAAGGCCTTCAGTTGGGTCGATTGTCGTTGTAACGATAATCTGGTCCAAAGGCTCTGCACGCAAGGGTGAAGGCGATAGTGTCCGCTCCGGACCTTCCGCATCTGACCCATCGGAGCTGGCTTGAGACACATAGCTAGAAGAATCTTGGGAGCCTCCAGTATGTGGCAGCGAGGGTTGAAGGACGTCATAAGCAGGACTTGAGACCAGCTCCGAGGGAGTTCGGACCCGTCCCATGTCATGGTCGTCCTCGGAGGCAGAGGCACCGGGGGCGGGAAGAAGGGCTGGCAGAACTAGAGACGATGGTGCTTGTAGAGTGCAATATGTCGAAGAGTCTCCGTCCCCCGCGAATACGACATTGTCTCTTGCTTTCTCAGGATGTTGTGAGAACGCCTCGATGTGGTGAGGGTCAACAACAGGGCCGCATATCGAGTCAGCCCGAAAGTTCGAGACCGATCGTGAGCTAAGAATACCACCTTCATCCGCAGTCGACGGCTGCCTCTCGGGCACAGGTGCCGGAATGTCTCGGGCGTTTCCATCGCCGTCGTCGTCATCACAACCGTCGTCATCCGATATTACAATGGCGTTCTCGTCAGCCGGCTGGTGGCTGCGTAGTCTTTGTCGTTCGGCGCGCTCACCGGCATAGAGAGAGCTTCGTTTCTCGGCAGCTTGCAAACTGATCGTCTCAGACTGTCCGGCGTCGTGAGATCTATGAAGGATGGTGCAGCCGCTGAGGGCTGGTAGGAGGACTGGTAGAATTCAATACGATCAAGGCTGATTTGCATGGCCGTGAAACTTGAAATCGCAAGAGCGATACGATGAATGCGTGGCGAGTGAATCACGAGTATGGTGAGGACGGCACAGAGAGAAGCCTGCGGTTGTATTTTTATAGATAAACCCGCTGTTACGCAGGTACTCCCAAAGGCCTGTTTTCCAACACTGCAGCACACTTCATGACCTTCTCATAGGGAAGGTTGACTCAACGATCAGAAGGTTACTTCAACCCAGGCCCCTGAAGGACGACCTGCCTAACCGTTGCATCGCCACCCTTAACGGTAGTCTTGCATGAGTTATCACATCCTCCACTTTCGTCTTCCAATAACGTCGACAGACATCGTACGACTCTCGGACTCGCCGCTCTCCGCGAGGCACCAGGTGACCAGCCACGTCAAGGTTTAAAGTGTACTCCGTCGTGCGAAGTGAGACATTGCTGGCCAGCCGCATCCCCTTCGTCCGAGTTGGGAAGGAAATAAACCACTCAGTTGTCCGAGCGCTTCTTGATCGGATGACACGACGACGCCCGGATGAAAGGCTTGGAGGCCTCACCGGTCTGAAAGCGAAACGCACCAGCGTGCCCCGTCCTTCCGAAACTCCCAAGAGCCATCGATCGTATTGGTGGGCACGAAGCTGGGGCGGTCGCCAAGTTCCGCCAAGGTGCCGCCGTAAAGGTATCTTGCCCCTTTTGCCTGCATGAAAATCAAATGTCATGAGGAATGGCGGTGAGTCGGAGTAATGAGCTGATTCGTCCGATCGCAACATTTCGTGACCGGTGACCGCGGCAAGCGAGGAGTCAGGGGTATCGCAACGCGGAAGTGATCGCTCAAGGGATTGGCAGCTGAGCAGCCATGCATGGAACTAGCCTCAGGCCCGTTGCAAGGGTGAGAGATAGGAGGGACACGCTGGCTGGGAGTTCACCGCGAGAACCGGGAACGGCGACTGGGCTTTGGGCGTGCGGGGCCAGTTGGGCGAGGGCCAGCGAACATTGTGAATTGTCGCCGAAGCTGAGACCAAAGCTCCATCGCGTGACAGAAAGACTCGTCGAGATGGCTGTCGAGGACTTGCAACGAGGACGCGGCCAGGTCGGGGAAGCCGGGCGTGGTGCCAGGCTAGGCAGGCAGCAGCATGACAGTGGAGATGAAAAGGGGGAGGGGGCTGAGCCGACGAAAACAAGGAAGGCGAGCTAGTAGCTTAGAACTGGGCGACGGCGGGAAGGAGGTGAGGAGGTAACATGTACTGGCGACGACGTGCGGACGGGGGACGGCCTACTTATAGTAAACGCATCATTTGTTGACAACACTGTGGAGAGGTGTTGATGCATTGTAGGTCCCGAGTGTTGGTCCTTAGGTGAGTCAGTTCTGTGACATGTCGGGGCGCCTGTTGGGAACTGTACTGGATGAGCGGCGTCTCGGCTGGGGCAGATTTTGGTACGGTGCGTGGTTAGGATCGCGCTCTTTTCATCGTATTGGAGAGTTGGAGCTACGTGAATTGGGGATTATGGTTGCTTGGCTTCGATGGTACCTTAGTGTAGTAGGTAATAGGCGTCTTCGTGAGTTAGATAATATGGATCTTTATCTCTTAGATGATGTTCTTCGTGTGGTCAATGATAAGCTAGCGTTGGACGTATCCTTTAGGAGTTGGACCGTCCGAGGGGAGGAGCGCAGGTTTTCTTTTATTTCCGTCAGTGTTTTAGCGGTGTTAAGTGTTATAATAGGTATGGAAAGTGAGTTTTTGTTATTGATGGGTTATAGGGGGGGGAGCCCTATAATTCCGGGATCGGATGAAGATAGTATGTCAAGTTAGGTGATAGTTTGTAGTGGCAATAACTAAAGGTTGGTAAGCAGGGAACGGGGACCGTTGGATTAGTCGTGTTACTCCCTCTTACGGGGTTGCACCCTATACTCTATTAAAAGGAATAGAAGGATACTTTAGAAGAAGATAAAGAATAAGAAGAATAGTGATTGCGTATATTTGATTTTATCGTTATTTAGTAGAAAGATAAGATAGAGAGGATTTCGTGGAGAACACCATGGAATACTATGAGTGTACGTGACAGGTGTGCTGGTGATAGCCTCACTTTCTTTTTACTTGAAGTACTCTTCTTCCCCTAACTATACAGTTCTAGTAAATGGGTATGGGGCGAAGCCCCGTACGAAGGAGCATAGCGACTGAGTCAAGCCCAAATTCTTTAGGATAATGAATGAAATGAAATGAAATGAAATAAGGATTGACAATTGATTTCAACCAGTAGAGATACTGGCCATGGATGAACGGAGTGAATTGAAGGAACGGAGTGACTGAGTGGGCAAAGGGAACGGAGTGACATAAGCGGAGCGACCTTCGGACCCAAGGCCCCTCGATGACGATCTCAGGCACTGCTTACGACACGCTCCACCCCTTTTCGCGACACGGCGGCAGTCTACGACATTCTTCCGGCAACATGTCTCGGGGCAGCTCAGTCGAGCCAGATGTCGAAGTTCAGGAACGGTGGCTTCTGCCTTCGCCCTAGGACACACAGGTTTTGGACCAGATCATCGATGGCACCGCTGACAAGGGAGATACGTGTCCTACGACAGCAGTCGACACAAGTGAAGGCCCGCCAGCTTTAGCCTCGCCTCTGCCTGTCTCCTCCCTTTTGTCCCAGTTATCCCCATCGATGTGCGTGGGGTTGCAGTTGGTCCAACCCAACTCTCAGGACACCAGACGCGCTGAAGGAGATATCAACTACCCCGGTACGACTGGCAACGCTTTCTACGACTTGGAAGACTCTGTGACGTCCACCGGGCCATCGCCATTTGGCACGGCACCTGTATCCACGCCCACCACCATCCCACGGCTGCAGGCGCGAACGGACGATCCCATTTCGCCGCTCAGACTCAGACGAACCCGACGTTCATACCTTACCCATAGCACCCCTCAGCGACACAGCGCACGTCTGCGCGCTATATCCCGCAACGCACTAGGTGCCCGTTTTCAACATAAAGCGAACCATGATTCCGACTCAAATGACGGTTCATCGTCTAAAGACGGAAGCGACAACGACGCAAGTTATACAATAAGGTCGATTAATAGCACCGAAGAAAGGAGCAACAATAGCCTAGACGAAGATAATATACCGGCACCAAAACGTCGCAAGTTTTCTTCTCCACAGGTCGCTACAGCTCAACGTCGAACCTTGCGACAATCCTCGACGAGGCTATCAGCGGCCGGTGCTAATACTTATGCCACGGAAAATGCCCGAACTCGTGATATCGCTACCCCATCATCATCCTCCCACTAGTCGTCCGACCGAGACTCTATCGCGGACCGGTCTATCGCCAGGTTTAAGGAGTAGCTATTGCAGGACGTCGCGCTGAAGCGCGTAACAGTGAACGGCGTAGTAACATTTCAGCTCCAGTTCTCATGGGACCGGCGTGCAGACCATCGCCGGGATCACCGCATTGCAGAGACACGAGACCCTTCGTGTTCAGCTAGGAAACGACACAAGAAGAAGCATGCCTCGAGTTCGGGCAGACTATTCACGAAGGATGAAGACCGTTGTCTGATGAGGCTTAAGGAGGAGGATGAACGGTTGTCTTGGACAAAGATTCACGAACTGTTCACGAAGTCCGACCCTGGCCGCACGAAGGGGTCCCTCCAGGTGCACTACTGTACCAAACTCAAAGGAAAGTCTGATAGCCTGATAACGTTGAATTGATGTGATTGTGCGGTATATTACCTACATATGTATGCCTTCCCCTAGGTGATTCTATCCGACGGCTAGACATCCGACGGGGCTACCAATTCACACTAAAGTAATTATGCCAAAGACCAAGGACGGCGCACCTCTGGTCATTCACTTGTCTTTCGATGGACTACTGCTACTAGATGATGTTCCAACCACACAGCAATGCCATTTAATTCATTTCGGGCTTGAAGCTGGGTTCGTTTACAGTTGGACCTGCGATGTCCTCACAAGCCTTTCGTTGCCCTTACTACCGCATTTAAGTATTCACCCAAAAAAGGCCTCGCGTCTTTGGGTCAGGCTTAAGGCATTATTTTGGGATACGGACGAAGTCGATGACGATCAATGTGCTTTTTTTTTAGACGGCGGGCCGGAGTTGGGAGCGGCTGCTGATGCAGCCAGCTTTCATTTGAGGTTTTTTCGTTGCCAGCTTCACAAAGGAATGATTCGAGTGCTGCATGCTCTTACAAGCAAGACACCATATGACCACCCATTTAGTTAATCGACACTATAAGAAGATTAGGAGGAACATCGCCTCTTTGCTGACGAGATGCGAAGATAACAGTAATCTAGGGGGTGTTGAGCTTACTCTGTACGTCTCCTTCACCAGAGACGGAGGCTTCGTTTCGTACGAGTGGCCAATCTGAGCTGGCGTCAGGATATCGAGGCCAAGGTAAGCTCGCCCATCCGTCCTCCATCCGTTTCTGCAACATCTTCTGATAGCTGGTGGTGTGAAGCGCAATGGGCCGCCTGTACATCTTGTGAATCTTGTATCTCTCAAGCTTTTAGCCCGGTGAGTCTTGTTGTTTGGCCTTTCTCTTAATCACATACAGTGAAGAGGAATGTCCAACTTTGAGGCTAAATCAAATAACGATTAAATGTGCAATAATTACATATCTTGCCTAACATCTTACCCTAGAACATCACATCCTAGTATCAGGGCTATCTCAAGGTAGCATATCCTAGGATATGCTCCATCCCAGATTATCCTCCATCCCAGGCTATGTTCCATCCCGGGCTATGCTCCATCCTAGGTGCTTGGGGCCCTGGCGTTCCAATGCCCTCGCTCAGTGACAATGTGATTGGATGTTCTGGGCTCAGCCAATCACTAAACATTGTGTCACGGGAGACTCGGAGCACTGAGGCTCCATAATATCTTTGATTGTTTCCTCCTAAGTCTACGCGCATTGAGGATTTTCACATGTGATCACAAGGGTGCCCGCTATGTGATGTGAAACGAATGGAGGCCGTGCCTTGATCGCCAGTGAAATAACACACCGAGGATAACACCTTGCACCTTGCAGCTTGCACCATTCCTTCATCACGATGCTTCCCGATTAATATTGGTTCCTTCCAGGGTTCTGGCACCCACTCCTTCTGTCCTGTCTATCGGTCGGACAAGCTCGACACCATCTGTAGACCGGGATCGACCCAGTTGTTCCCAGTTTTGTTCGGCCTCTCTGATTCGGATCACTATTATCCAGGCCTCCGTGGCAAGATCGTGGAAACTGTACACAGTTGCCATGATCTTATATGTTAGTATGGCTCTTCTGACAGTTCGAAATGCTTACAGAGGATATGTTGAGTCCAATAAAGGGGCGAATGTTCCAGGCATTGGCTTGGGCCCTCGTTACAGTGCAAGCCACGACCATACCAAGAGTTGATATGGCCTGTATTGAAAGATGGCCTAGCATCTGGCAAATCTTGAGTATATTACCCAATGTGTTACCGCCCGGTCTCCCTCCAGAGCTTCTTTTCTCCTATATGAACAATGTCCATTCGCAGGTCATCTCACGGAATGATGGGGGTTATCCAGATCTATGTACCCGAGGTTGGAGTGCGGGTGCTCGGCAGCGTCTTGCAGTCAGAGGCTATGCTCTCATCTACCAGGTGCGAGGCCTCTTCTCCCTTCCACCTAGACTGGTCGTCATCACGAGTCTACCCCTACACACAGGTGGACATGTTCCCAAAGTAGTGACCCCCTGATTGAACAGACCCATCCATGTGCTTCCCTGCAGGATTGCATGAAAGGTATACCTCACGAGGTGCCAACAAGGCAGACTGAGGAGTGACTCGTCACTGACTCTCAGGCCGTTGCAATTGCCTGTTATGGCAGGTAACAGCAAGAAATCGTTCCACCGTCAGGGGTGAGAGTGAAGGCTGGCGCTTCTCGCTGCGAAGAAAGGGGCGTGGGCCAGTCTCACGGGTTCCAACGGGTTACAGCGATGTCAGGGTGCGAGTGCCCCAGCTTGTGACGTGCTACTCCTGTCGTTCCGCGCGCACCATTATTGCCTCCTTGGTGGCAGACTAAGCCGCTCGATGGCCACTTCGATGGAAGATCCATCATTGGCTGCGCGCGGTATCTGGGCAAGATCAAGACAGTCCTAGTCAGAGTACGGGGTATGCCTTTCGAGGTATAAAGTGACGTTAGCGATTGCACCACCTTTTCCTGTGTACCATTTGCTCTTCTCCTTCTCCTCGCCTTCTCCTCTAGGCCTTCCTTTTCTCCAAGCCATTATGTCCTCCACGATAAGTACTCCCCAGCAATCTCTCATAGAGTCTCCTAAGAGGCTCTAAAGGACACATCCGTTGGCCACCCCTTCAGTCCCATCCCAATCTATATAAGCAGCGATGACGACGGTACTGAAGGTGACAACGATTCTATTGCTTCTAGAGTAGAGAGAGATCTTCGTAATCGACAACACATGGAGCGCGGCACTTGCGATCCTGAGCGTCGCCAGAATATGCGCACCGAGGTCGGCTCACAAAGCCCCAGGACCAACATTAAGCCCCAGAGAAGGTCATATGTAAGGAGTAGACGCTCTCATGATCTCTTCAGCGACAGGGCCATTTACATTTCCAATTTCCCTCAGCCCGTCACCCTTGCCATCTCTACAAACTGGCACACGACAGATAGGGAAATTGACCAAAACACAGACGACGACAAGTCCACTACCGATTCGATGACCACTGTAAATGCGGTCGACGACCCTCGATACCTTGCCGAGGTAGCGGCCAAGATACTTATGGAGCTGGCTGACGCTGCTGAGATGAAACGAATGACATGTTCCCAGCCACCATACACGTCATTCCAATGTGCAACCGAGGGATCCTTCCCAGCATCAGAATGTCCGCACCTTCAACCCTCTGTCGGTGTTTCAACAACTCAGAAAAGAGCAATGCTCGCCGGACGACCTTATTATCCATGGGATCAATTACTTGTGGAAGATCGCGAGAGATGCTCTCGCGCTTGTCGCCGTTTCTCTCTGCTCGATCAGCCGGGTCCGGCTTTTCGGATGATTTTTGAACACCAGCAACAGACATGGACTCCACAGTTACAAATACGAAGTGGGAGAATTGGAAACAAGGTCGCCGTGGAGCCCCCTTTCGCATGCGACTACGGATACAACATATCCATTGGGCGCAATGTGATTATCAGCCGGAATTGCACAATCAACAACGCCGGTCGAGTCACTATCGGGGACAATTGCTTCCTCGGGCCCAACATCTCTATTCTCACGCTTCTACCAACCGACTCCAAGAGCCCCAGGACGAGTCATAACCTGATAACAGCTGCGGAGGTTAGGATTGGGGATGGATGCTGGATAGGAGGCGCGTCCACCATTTGTGCCGGTGTATCGATTGGCCAAGACAGTAGAGTCCTACCTGGCGCTGTTGTGACAGAAGTGAGTACTTGTTCATCACGGTAATAGAACCCGCTAACTCTATTCCCAGCATGTCCTCCCCAACACCACGGTTATTGGAAACCCTGCCAAAGAACTCACAGTCGAGTTTCAAACGGCCTTCAAGTTTGACTTTTCGTTTGGAACGGGAAGAACCAACTGACCATGTACTGAGGTGAAGTTAAAAAGGGATTTCAAGTGATGGAACATGGTTGGATTTCTTATGGATGCCCTTGATCGTGCGGGTTGCTACCATATATTGAGTTAGGACAAGACATGGCCCTACGACATCGCTTACATAAATGCGCCATTCCGAGCGCGACTTAAGGGGTATACGTCATACCTCAACTCATCCTCGTCGGGGTTCCATCCTGGCCCTTTCATACTGCCTACCGTACGCGTTAGCTTCTAGGGCAGGCAGCTGTCTGCCAGTCACCACCCCCCCCCCCCCCCCCCCCCCCTTTCCTCGATGTATGGACTTGACAGCGAGTCCTCGTCCCTACCTTAAGCATTCCGTTGAGTTGACCTCTACCGTCGAGACTGCGCACTGCAGGCTGTTACGTGGGCCTGAGGCCAGCCCCCCTGTCTGGCTGCTTGGCCCGCGTGTCGGGCGATCTGTTTGACATTGCGACTCTCCTTACGCCTCGCTCGCCGTCATCAACGATGGCGAAAAGGTAATAGACCACTATTGAAAGACCCCATCCCTGCTTCGTAAAATACCCTTCGTTCTCCAGTGCCTTTCTGCCGGCCAATCCTCCTCGTCGACTCCTCACAAGCCCGACAACAAGCCGAATACGACTGAAGGCCTACTTGTTCGTTTTGGGTCTGTTGTTACGGCAGAGAGGGATCAAAGGTATCCCATCGCCCCCCTTCCTTCTTGAGAATATGATATGGACCTTTTTAACGGCATACAAGATCCTGCTCGACCGCATTGCCATCAGGGCCTCGCTGTGTCGTCATTCATAGGATCCCTGACGAGTACCCTTTCTTTGGAGGCCAACGACAAGGATATCAGCGATGACGAGATCAAAGATAACAGGGCAAACGACAACGACGACACCAGTACCGATCTCAGTACTAGCGACAACGTCTTGGCACCTGAAGACGCGAGCGACGAATACGATATTGCCGATATCCCACCACTCGACGATGCCTTTGATAGGGATGTGGGTGATCGGAACCCAACCAACGATGGAGAGAAAGCAGACGGAGAGCCCGTTATCTATAACACAAGCACGGACGATGAAGCCCTCAACTTCGACCCGAATGACTGTACCGACGCTTCCAGTACCCTCAATCCCACCATGGTCACTCTCGACAGCCGGGAAAGCATTATCACCGAGATTACTGCACTCCGCGATCGGCTTACTCAACTTGAAGCCAAGATCAACTCAGGCTCTCATATTTTACAAGGCACGAATCCATTAGGGAAACGAAAGCAGATCGCCTCAGTACATCCCTATTCGAAGAAGCTAAAGAAAAACCACTCAGTCAATATCTCAGCAACACGAGCCTACTTGCAGGGGGTCGATGTATCGGAAAGCTGGGTGTATTCATGGCAGCGTGGGCGTGGCGCTCGCTGTTGGGTCAGAGAGGTGGGAGCGGGGAAAAGGGAGGAGGTTGACGGGGGATACCTAATGTGTTTTGGTTCTGACTTGTTCATCGACATTCGAGTGAATGCTGATTGGCTTCCAATCATGGTACGATTCAACCACGACAAGCAAGCTTTCGAGGGGTTTGAGAGCATTGGAGGCCGGACACTTGAGGTTGAGGATATGGTGATGATGCAGCTAATGTGTGGTGGCAGTGGTGAACACGTTGGTTGGATTTTTGAGTAGTCCGTTCAATGTCGTCCATCAGAGTCGATCTCCTACCAGGCTCCGTTCACCTTGTCGTTGTGTTCCTGTCAGAGGTTGGCCGGCCAACCGTGTCATCTTGCAATCTCAGCCACAGCTGTGGCTCCCAGTCGGCGATACGCCTCATGCAGTCACCAGTGGGGTTCATTGAGAGAACATCAAGCCAATCATATCGCGCTGAGACAGGTCCCTACTGAACCTGTCTCGACCGGGCTGAACACAAAAGCACGGGCTATCACTCTCATTGAAGATTTGTAGCCTGGTGCCCGGCTTATTAAGATGCTGGGGTCGCGTTCGGTCTGCCAGCTGGCAATACGAACGTAGTGAGGCAGAATGCAGTACGTACCTGGCCACTCACCGAGCGGCTTTGAGCCAATGAGAAGTGCTGGAAGTGGGGCACCCGTGTTAAATTGGTGCGGTACTTATATCGGGCTCACCTGGAAACGCGAAGTCACGTGCCTTGTCTGAGCCACGATGTACCGCCACGACCCGAGGCTGGCGCCAACAGCTCCTCCATACATGTGATGCGACGTGACGGATCCCCCTACCTTACAACATTATCTCGAAAACGACGCGCCCACTATGGCAGATCGACATTGGTCGCAGATCATCAAGGAGCACCCCATCGGAAAAGGCCTCGAGGCCTTTAATGCTTCATTCAAGTCCATCTGTACGAACCGCGACATTCCCTCCCACCCAGCAGCGCTGGGGAAGCTTGACGACGATGGTAATCCAATCCCACTCCGTGGTCCCACACTGCTGACTCTCAGCAGAACTCCAGAATATTGCCCTTGTCCTTCTCTCGACGTTACAGATTTTGCCGGCGGCACGTCAACTTCAATCTAAGACGAGCGGAAAGCACATCTTCAACGACCTGTTGACCCTCAACGCAGCTGTTGTCTCCGATGACTGCAACTTCGACAGGATCAGGCCCCTCTTAAGCTCAGCGCTTACCGAAGATCCAGACGACGCCCTCCTCTGGGGTCACATGCAACGCAGTTGCCGAGTCCACTCCGCCACCCCGATCGATAGCATCCTCTCTCCAACAAACCCCATAGCTCCGCAACACGAGCGGCTTCGCGAACTCATCTAAGCATCGCAAGTACGTAGACCTTATGCTCAGGGAAGAGCTCGGCAGAATATATATCGGGCTCCCTGGATTCCACGAGGCATATTTCGGAGGTGTAGTCGGTCTTGATACAGCGTCTCAAGCAATATTCCAGAAGTACGAGGAAGGCAATTGCCCTCTCTTTCGCAAGGGGTAGACAGGATAGCCGAACGATGCAAACCAAGACGGCGTACTTAGCTGGTTCGCGGATATCAGCCAAAATCTGGCGGCTTTCGCAGAGTCATTTAGGCCTACTCTAGACCATCGAAGACCGCTAGCACAGCCCAACAAGCCGATCCGAGGTTCTACCGCAGAACGCAAGCTAGACATCGGGTTCGTGAACGATCCCTAGGCAAGAAGCGACTCTCGATGCCGCTAGTCACAGATACTCGTCCCCGGAGAGTTAAAGAGCAACCCATCCACCGACATCGCCTCCAAAGCATAGCTCGACTTAGGGAGGTATGCGAGGGAAGTTCTTACTGCTCAAGATACGCATCGCTTCGTCTTAGGCTTTACCATTTACGGGTCGCTCATAAGGATATAGATATTTAACCGGCTAGGGGGGATCGCATCCGAACAGTTCGATATTAACCAATAGACTGTAATTCGTATTAACGGTCCTTAGGTTCCTCTAGATAGACGAGGAAGAGCTTGGCTTCGACCCTTCGATTACTGCAGAAGATAGCAAACGGGTCATCAAGATCACACGAAACGGCAAAGCAGAGCGACTTATTATTAACAAGTTAATGAAACGCGCGCCCTGCATCGCCGGCCGGGCAACGACATGCTGCAAAGCTTATCGCGAAGAAGACCTATAAACCAAATTCGTGGTCAAGGATTCATGGCAATACCCGGAGCGTGACGAAGAAGGCGAGTTACTCAAGGAGGCAGCTAGCAAGGGTATAATTAACGTCGCTCAGCACTACCACCATGAGAATATAATTATTCGGGGTAAAGTTGACGATATCCGAGGTAATATTCGAAGGGGACAGAACGTTATAGAGGCGAGGAACTATCGGCCGGAACGTTCGGTCATTTCCTGGAGCACAAGTACGACAGGACCTCCACGAACAGGTCGGAGCAGCACCGTAAGCGTGAAGCGGTCATCGAGCCAGACCGGCGCCCCCGTGCCGCCTAGTAAACGGTCTTGCTCGGCATCACCAACAAAGGCAGGCAACGAGTCATCCCTAATCGGATACACAGGCGCGTCATCCTGCGCGACTACGGAACAGCCATCTACAAGGCAAGCTCCCGATCGGTTTTACTTACTGCGCTAGAGGGCTGCGTTAAGGGGCATGAGTCCTTGCACAAAGCAGGCTTACTCCACAGAGACATCTCGATCAGCAATCTCATAGTTAATGAGGACAATACTAACTCCTCTTAGCCATTTTTTTTGATCGACCTAGATCTAGTCATTAAAGAGCATCGTGACGGTGCGTCGGGAGCAAGAGGGAAAACGGGCACAAGAGCGTTCATAGCGATCGGCGCGCTTCTAGGCGAGCAACATTCGTTCATGCACGATCTCGAGTCGTTCTTTTGGGTCTTGTTTTGGATATGCATCCATTATAACGGACCGGATGAGAGCAGAGTCGTCCCGAGATTTGACAAGTAGAACTACGTCGACCCAGAAGAGCTGGCCGGAATGAAGCTGGGCGTTGTGGCAAAGGAGGCAATATTCTTGAAGACAATCACTGATAATGTCACGCAGTACTACGAGCCACTCGTCCCACTTTTAAACGGGTTGCGAACGACTGTCTTCCCTGGAGACAAGCCGTGGGAACAGGAGGACGAAAGGCTCTACTCTCAGATACGACAAAGGTTCCGGGAACAGCGGCACGACTTGGAGTGAAGACTAATTGGAAAGATATTACAACTCGTCCACCGCCGCACGAGACCTTGATGCCCTACGAGCGAAAGCTGGGATAGATCAGGATGTCGAAGCATGCGAAGCTTTGCCAACAGATCCTGGCTGTTGCTTCCGTTGTGTATCGCCCCATCTCATTAAAGGAACTGACTGGCATATCATTGACTCGCTCGCCCGCTTCAGCAACAACAATGCAGCCTCGTAAACAACCATCGGATCTTGCGGCTCCTTCCTGGCTCTTCAGGAGCGCGTAGTGTTTGTCCACAGCACGACGTTCGTGCACTCTAGATTGAAGCTGGTGATGCAATCGACCAAGCAAGCCAAGACAGGCTTAGCCTTAAAGTGGACTCAGCCACAATATGATTGGCTCAAGATACGCATTTTAACCTACAATCATTACTCAGCGAGGCGCCTCGTTATCAATCAGCCACAGCGAATCCCCCGTTGTGGCTGAGGTTCAATATTTCGTACCCCGTTGACACGAGTGTCTCTGAGCAGCCTAATCCAACAAATTGACGCCCAGCAACCAAGGCGACCAGAGTTCACGTGCCCAGTCGCCTACTGCAACGCTCTCTCCGATGTTCCTCAAGACGCGACACGATACAGACTGTGAATGGTATCCGAGAGGGTGGGCTAGACATTATCGTTGAGGACTGTTTGGAGAAATGCAAGCCCCTCTTCCGTTTGGAACGGGTAGTTCTTGTCCGCAAATCTCTCCACCATTCTGCCGATGTCCGCATCATCGGAAGAGAAGGCGCCATCATTTGAGACGGCCAAATTGATGGCTTGCTGGCCCATTGAAGTAATGCACTGGCAAACCAGTTTCATCAAATGGGCTCAGCTGTAGATTTTGCGCTGGAGAAATATCGGGCTCCTGAGGTTCTTGGGCAGGTTCGGGCGGGGTTATTGTCTCCAAGTGGCACCTGGCTGGGTAGGACTTGCAGCCTCAGGCTGCAATGGAAAGAAAGTAAGGTGATTAAAAGCCCGAACAGTCCCACACTGATTAGTGCTCCACCCGTCTTGGGCTTCCCTTTTCCCCATTTCTCTTCCATGGCGGCCAAAACCCACTATATGGTCATCATCTGACTCCTAGCGTTCGTTCCCCTCCTGAAGCCTGTTTTCGCGCTAATGAACCCGCAAACTTGCAGCGTCCACTACCACTGCCTACCCGAGTTCACGAGCAGCCTCCTCAACATGAGGGCGATGTCAAGTCCCCGGAGGATACAACCACACACCGATCCCCAGGCCGATACATAGGCCATCCGCACGCGCTTCCCGCCATCAAGTAAACAGGAAGACGGGCCTTGGCGATACGAAAAAAGGCGTGGAGACGAGCATCAGTGGCACGACGGGCACCGACGACGGGAAGGTAGCAGCCGCGAAAGCGTTGCATCTACAACGCCGAGCTCGATCGTTTCTGCGGCAACTGTGATCCGTTACCTCCCTGTGGCCAGCACGGGGCTCCGGCCATCTCTTGGGACCAGGTCGAACAAGATCCAAAGAACAGGCTTCTTACAGATTCCCTCGCGGCAGAAAAGCAACATCTGGCAAGGCTCGGTGAGTTACACCCATGCGGAACCAGAAAGTCAGCCATCTAAAGGCGCGCAAGGTATGCCTGTCACCAGAGCACGCGCTCTCTGCCCGCTGGAAACGACTCGGGTTGCTGAGGGAGGCGGATACAAGCGCACAGTCGAGAATGCCGGCGAAGGATGATGTCAAAAGATATTGACGGTATGCCCCACAGCCCGCAGAGCGGACATCTCACGTCCCGGCGCACTATGTACCTTTCAGTCGCAAGCAGAACTCTCAATTATGCAGATACTTGTGTAAACACGCTTCATTCTTGCCGTACAGAAGACACATTCGCTACGATGCTTCGCGATAGCGCAGTATCTGACTTCTTAACCCGGTCACCATGGATTACTCTGCTGGTTTGCAGGCCGTCGTAATAGTCCTTCTGGTCGTTAGTGTCTCTGCTGATGTTGCTGGTGACAATGCTTCACGGAGAGGGAAGACTCATATAAACAGCTTAGTCCGTTTCAAGTCGTTCTCAACTCGGCTCAGAATCTCATATCTAGAGTCAGAGAAGGGCAAAACCTCCCAATCTATCTGCTCCTTCACAATGCCCTCAATCTTCTCAATAAGTCCCTCGACTGGGTATGGGCCCAACGTATTTTCCTGGAGACCGGTGAACCCAGCATTCTTCAGCTCCCTCCATGTGTCCGGGTAAGCCAACAAGGGCAAGTCCTTTGCCTCGCCTTGAGCGTCCATGTGGGACAAAAGTTTCCCAGCGGGTTTGGAGTCCGGGCGATCGGACGGGACCTCGGATGGAGGGATCCAAACGAACTCGCGAACCGTCACCGCCCCCCCAGGCGTCAGACGTCCATACATCAGGCGAAGGATTTCATCCCGCTCGGTGATCTTATTGCGCATGTTCACCATACTGACCGTGGCAAGATCGTGATCATCCATCTGCCAACATGGATCAATGACATTCGTAGACAGGGGAGTAGGCTTCTCCAGGCTTCCACCGTAGACGGCTGCTGTCCTGTGAATTATATCTGTCAGATGATGGAACCTGTGGCAGGCAACATCGTAGCTCACATATCGGGCTCGAGTTTCAATTCCTCGACGGGAAATTGCTGCTGACATGTTAACCGCCGTTCCAAATAACAGCCATGATCACATACAGCATCCTGTCGGTTCTTCTTCCTGCTTGGGAGACAGTCTGTGAAGAGAGAGCGGACAGTGGAAAGAATGATATTCGGCAACCAGTAGGGTGCATGGCGGATGAGAGTGGGCACTTTGTCGTTCTCCATTTCGCTTGATGGGCTCTGTTCCATTTCAACGAGTGAAGGAGAGATAATGGACAAGGACGAAGCCGCAGTAGGGACGAAGATATAGGCAGGGACGAGAATGCAGAGAGAACGTGGAGAAGCAATCGGTAGCCGCGATACCTATACTCATTCAAGCCGTCAGCCAGACCGAAAAAGGGAAGGCCATGTCGTCGACACCTTCGCTCCGGCACGGGTGCACCCACGTCAGGCAGATGGCAACCGATTCGCGCCCTTCACGCCAAGGTGGCTCGCACGCTTCCGCTAGTAGGCTTTCTTTTGCTGTGAGCTGGTCGCGGTGCGGGGCCTGGCGGATTGGTACGCCCACCATCAAGCTTACCATCGAGGCAGTACCCCTGCTTCAGGGGTGATCTCATCCGCGGCACCGAAGCCTGCATCCCAGGCCTGCTGGCTCGAAGGACAGGGCTGCAGGGACGCAGCATCCTGTGACCACCACCTCCACAAGCGAGCCGTCGTGAGCCTGCGATCGCCGTGACGAGCCTGGACTACATGAACGTGCCGAGATTGGCTCTCCGACCCCTTCCGCTCTGGGCCGCCGCGGAACACACCATCCTGAGCGGGCGAAGCCTATTCCCCTGTTGACACGTGTGCAGGATGTGATTGTCGAACCGACACCAATAGTATATCTGTCCGCCACTCCCGACAGCCCCTCTATGGGACCACTCCCATTCCCCGCGTGGTCTTCCCATAGCCTTCTTACCTTCCTTTGCGCTCATCTGTCACGTCTTCTTCTCGCATCCACGTTTCACCTCCCCTCCCGTGGCACATCGATTGCCATTCAGAATATCCCTTCATACCGTTGTCCCTCAGTATCGCCCACCCCGTCCTTCGAAATGGCCCGCACCCGCTGGCAAACGGGCAACTCCAAGCCGCGCATCTTCGACACAGTCAACACCGCTTCCGTCAAAAAGCGCAGGAAGACCACCAAGAAGGAGAGGGCCCGTAGTGAGGACGGTCCCGTCCCCGAGGTGCATCTGTTGGACAAGAAGCTCCCATGCCCTTACTGCGACAAGACTTATCGTAAAGTCGATTATCTGTAAGTGTCGTACCGGACATGACGATGAGATGAACTGATCTTGACTTCAGCACCAGCCACCTCCGAAACCATGCACCGAAGCTGATTTACTATTGCAACTTGCCGGGCTGCAGCAAGACTTTTGTCCGACTCGACTTGTGCAAAAGACACACGAATCGCCATGTCGAGAAAGGCTTGGAAAGCAAGGGTTTTACGATGAGACACGTCTCTCCGATCACCGATCGTGATCCCGGTGACAGCGTAGGGTCAGCGTCGCCCGAGACGAACCTCACCGATGCACAGTCTACCGACATGGACGTTCAAATGTATACCGACAATGGTGCATCCCCCCTATCCGCAACCGGCCATCCGCAACCCGATTTGTCTTCCTCCACGGCTCCCTTTGTCGCCACGGAGATAGGCAACCTACCTGACTTCGACAGCCTGGCACCATATCATCCGCAGAACAGGGCCTGCGTCGACGGAAGAGCGGCCAACGTAGCTGCTGACTTTCCCAAGCAGACAAAGTTTAACCCATACTCCTTCATGCCGATATCCTATGACGAGCTCGGCCACGACAATGTCGCAGCGCTAGGTCAGCAAATAGAGCAATATTTCAACTTGTCAACGGGGGATGCCTAGATTGGAGAGCAACTCGCTTGAAGGGGTTTTCCAGATCAATCAGAGCCCTTTTTTATTCCCCTTTCTGTCGCTCAACGTCGGTCGCACTTTCCTTTCGGTATAAGAAATAGAGTCAGCTCGCAACGATAAGTTCTACAAAGACGTTGCCCGCGGAGCCGACGGGCTTTATCATTGTCCTTTTGAGGAAGACGGCAGCTGTCGTCACCAGCCATCTTAGCGGGCCCCGTCAGTCAGCGCCAGACCTCGGGTTCTCGCACTTCGTGATGTTGTCCCAGGACGACACATTGTAGGCCAGCCACAAACGACATCAACAGGTTGCATGGCGACCCACATAATTGGGCCGTTGGCGACGGACGTCAATTTAGAGCACCCCCGCTTGTCTGTGCACTTGGCCAGCGAATCGTGATGGGGAACGTGCGCACGCGCAGCGCCCCAGTCTGTGTTGTGCAAGGCGAATGACAGGGACACGTAGTGTACCGCCGCGACCAACCTGTGCGCGTGCTGCGCGTCTTGTTAAAGGAGGGAAGTCCAGGGGGACAGCACCCGGCCTACGCGGCCCCACGTGCTCCGTACAACCGCCTCACTTTCCGTCTCGGGGTGTTCGCGCCACCGGCGACTGGGTCGACTGTTTGGTGTAGGCGGCCAGCTCGCCAAGGCGCCGAGACTTCTCTGCCCACAACCGGACTCGGGGGTCATCTCCCAGTCTCCACTGTTTCGAATGCAGGCTGCCCTGGGTCGTCGCCAACGGTAAACAACGGTAAAGCGCTCCCTCTTGTCTCGTGCGGGCGGCCTACTTTTTTGCAGCTGACAGGAACGTGACGCAGGGTGGGGCTACCTCCCGCCAGCTGGCCCCACATGTCCAGTCCTCCGTCAGAGCTGGACGCCCTGGACGAGTCGGCGAGCCCAGCACACTGACCGTTCGGGTGTGCCGCGAAGCATCCGGTCGAGGCGCCAAGTCGGCGACCGCACGCAGACCAGGTGCAAGGTTGGCCATGAACGCAAAAGCAATCCTACAACCTCTTTACATTTCCAACGCAGGCGTCATACTAGCCTGAGCGTGGCAGGCGGTGCGGTAAGCTGGCATAGGCTCGGCTGGTGTGACATCGTGCGCCTGGCATCCAACACGCCACCCCAATCAGCTAGTCGCAGGCGCTGTTGCTGCGATCGGCGTCCCTGTAAAGCAATCCTTTACCGGTCTCAGGGTGGCTTGTTGATGGCCAGCTCGAGCCATGGCAAGGGCGGCCGTCGTCCGTGCCGCCCCCTGGTTTGTCACGGGTGCAACTGATATCCCTACCACTCCTTCGTGCCCTCGACCTCGATTCTAAGATCATCAAGACCATTATTGTCTATTTAACAAAGCCTTTACGTCGAATAGCACCTCGAATTGCCCTCACGCCGAAACGCATAACCCCCCCACCCTGGCAAGCCCACGACCATTCTTGAGCTCCCCATCAAAGATACCATGCCCCGAAGACACCATAGCGCTTATACTGTTGAGCAAAGCGACTTCGTTGCATACGTCCGCATCGATCAAGACATCAAGCAAACCGCATGGAAGGAAGTTGGCAAGAGGTTCCGGGAGCAATTTGACGTCAAACGCGTAGACAGTGCCGTACAAGCTCTTTTCCAACGCAGGAAGACGACGATCCCGGACACCGACAGAAAAGGGCGCCTTCAATTCGATGACAGGGATCAAGTACGGATGATTAAAGTCAGCGTAACGACTGACTGGAAAGCTGTCGGCTTGCTCTCAGCATATCCAGAGCGTGCTATCCGGTACTCATGGGTGACTGACAAGGACAAGCAGAAAGTGAAGGAGATTGGTGAGTCCCCGGGGACTGTGGACGCCTATGCAATAAGCTAACGCTTGCTAGGTCTTTTCAGACAACAGCAACTCGATGATGCGACAGAGAGGCAACGGAAGAGACGGAATGAACAGTTTCAGCCCTCCCCTCAAAATTGACATGGCCTCATCTCGAGCCTGAGTGTGGAGGGCGGAAGGGGGTCGGGGGAATACTGTATGGGCAGGATTGAGGTCAAATCACTTCGAGTCATCCTCACATCGATCATCATTCTGTCGCTATAATCCCGTGTCCCCATCTCACATCAAGCCCAGGCGTTGTGCATGGTGATCCAACTGATTGGGCTATGGCGTATTGACATCTATGTTGAGCTCCCCGCTTGTTCGTGCACTTGGCCAGGCCGCGGCGCGGGGACTCCCCCGTTCACAACCATTGGAAGCGAACCCCTCGCATAGCATCCATCAGCCTCCCCTGTTTCGAATGCATGCTGCCCTGCGGTCGTCGCCAGCGTCGAAGACGTTACATCGTTGCTCGTCGGCATGCTGCCTGCTTGTGATGGATCTCGGCTGCGGACGAGGGGCTCTGAGTCTTGAAGCGCTTTGTTGGAGGCAGTCGTGGATCGGGCTATGTTTGCGTGTGGCCGTTAGCTCAAGTCGGATCGTGGACACCTCGCTGTCGACTTACCTGGCCATGAACATGCAACTAAACAGCCGCATTGATGACAGAAACTTGAAAACAGAGGCGGGGACAACTCTCTCATCGGCTCGCACCCGCATGTCCAGAACACCCTCCGCCTGGTTGGGGCTCTTGATCTCTGCTGGGGTATCCGTCGCCGGTGACGTCGGTCGCGCTTCGTCCCTATACTGCGTTAGCACCGTGTCGCACGCCGCCACGGGCGGAAGCCTACGATGAGTGCCGTTGCGCCGCCCAGGCGTCCTTGGCCCCAGTGCCAGCCGTACACCAGAAGCCCCTCTTGCGCATGGCTCGCCAGATCTTGCAGGCTCTGTGGAAGTTTTGCATCATCTTGTCGCACGTCGATTGAAACCCATACAGCTCGCGGCCAAAGGTAATAGAAAGCTTGTGGTCGATGTAAGGATAGGACAGCCAGAGCAAGAGCACTTGCAGCTCTCCCCATACGAAGCGCAGTAATGTTGTGTACGCCCGGGTGGCGGTGAAGGCATCCTGTTTCGTGCCAACGTCGGGCTCTCCTGCTTCTCTTATTCACGTCAGTCGACTGGGAAAACGACAGCCATGGGGACCTACGTTGCGTCATCCCTCGCTGCCTTGGCGTGCTGGGTACTTTTGGCTTGCGGAGAGAAGATCAAGTAGAAGCCCAGCCCGAGGACGACTGCGACGAGAACGCTGATGAGTAGCGCGTATAGGAAGCACATCTGCGTTTGGAGGTTCGTCGCGCTCATGGCGATGATCGACGGCACTTTCAGCAGGAAGCCCTTGAGGAAGGCATTGGGCGCGTCGGATTTCCTGATGGTCCTCTGCATTGGGCCGATTGCTGCCTCCTTCGGTTTGGTTGTTACCTCTGTCAGGTCGGTTGCTGCCTCCGTCAGGTCGACTTTTGCTTCCCTCGGGTCGATTGTTGCCTCGACATCGGTGGCACTCGTGGGAGCTGCATCTTTTCTAAGGGCTTCAAAGGACGTGTAGTCCAAGACCAACTCCACGGAATAATCCCAAAGAGAATCCAAGAAGTAGGGAGTGGCAATCGTGATCCTTTCAACCCAAGCCTCGTTGGTTGATGTGTAGAAAAGGAGGACGAGAGGGAGGAAATGGCCCAGGATACAGATGACGAGAGTCAAGAGGAAAACAAGCAGTGCCAGCATTTGACTCGAAGTCAGGCGGCTACGTTTCTCCTGTCCCCCCAGTAGAGGGGTCGCTTCGTTTGCTGGGGGGTCTTGGGAGTCCATCAGGCATCAGGCAACCATATCGGGCGCGGACCGCGAGGTCCTTGCGGGGGGTGCTCCCTATTTGGCTCACCGACGAGAGCCATCGCGTTTGACCCTGGCACTGGTACAGTCAAGCTGCATCTCGAGGTGGTTCGATGCATCGAATGGAGCAGCAGAACGGTGCAGGGGAGGTGCATCACCCTATTAGGTGTGCAGAGGTAAACGGCAATGTGTTCCTCTCCAAGTGATTACTATACAAAAGCAAAGACAATGCGGTAGTTCTCCCAGTCACCCTTCATGAACGTACGGAGCTTTCACGTCCATTGCAAATCCTCAGATCACTCGCCTCGATCGCTTCTAACAAGGCAACTTTTGTAGCAATATACTGTAAGGAGTCGTCGATGGCCTCTATATGCCAGGTTGCCTCATCGCGGAGCTCTTGGATCAAATCAATGGACAACCCCTCTGTCACCTTCAGGACAGTCTTCCAAGCTTCCCTCTGTATTGATCAGTTATGGTCAGGGCACGAACTCTTTGCCTACTCACGATTGCTTTCTCTACCTGTTGATAATCTCGTCGGGAACGTGGATCACATTGATAGAGCGTTTTGTAGCGGGCTGCCGGATCAATCCAGCGATAAACGTCACCTGGCAGTTCTCCGATTCTCCTGACAGAGCTTCCTGAAAGCTTCGAGAGACAACTCTCGGCCAGATCGTTAACCTGGGAGGGGGAATATTCGGGAAAATCAAAGAGATGACGGATGAATGTTGTGGCCGTGGACACCTGTCGCGAAGGTAGCGCCCTGTTTTGCGCACGACTGACCGGCCCCACGAATTGTGGTATTCTGTGGTGCGTGGCGGCCAGCCTGTCGAGTTTTCGGCTTGTGTTCGGAGCAATTCCCATGTCGAAGATATTCTTGACGCACGATTGCGATCTCTTGCAGGAAGGCAACCACGTAGGGTGTGCATGCGTCCTGCAGTTATATGCCTGGACCGTCTGGGGCCCCGCTGACTCGGCCCGCGGGCACGAATCCTGGATGTGTCAGTGGAGAAAGGGGCGTCCAGCCCGGTGTGATCGGAGGGATGAGCTGACTTTCATGCTCGCCTTCGCACACCACACGGACGCGAGACTAGCCCTGGCCATTGAGACAATCTGGATATCGTTACTAGCGGCTCGATTCGATAGCGAGCGGCCTCAAGGAAGAACAGGGATCGGACCAATTATAATATATTACAAAGACCTAGCAGTCATGGTGATCATTGCAGCCGAGTACAACTAGATATCACCCGCTTCCCCATTTCGTATCTACGCCGAACGTCCAGCTGAGATCGTGATAATCGATCCCTACATTTAGGACATTGCTCCTTCCTTATATTGTATGAGGACCCAGCTGCACATGATGTTGAATCCTGACCCAATTAGCTGGGCTTGTCAGCAACACCAGTGTGTACCTACTTTGTTCAGGGGGTTGAGCGGAGTGTATGGAGCTTCGTGCAGAAAGTGGGAGGGAGATGAGATGGACGTTCACCGATGATGGCGAGGCTGTCTAATAAATTATGCATGCCAAGGGCCTCGCAGCAGCGATGGGAAGCTGAAGCTTACATGACCTCAGCTCGTGACAGCGATGACGAGGTGATGCCGGACTGGGTGTCTTCTCCGATAGGAGGCGTGGGGGCTGCTCCTGTGTCTCGGAGGATATCGCTGTAGGAGACTTGCGGCACTAGATGGCAGACTGCGTGTCCTTGATGGTCTGTCTCATCGAGTCGACGGGTGAAAGCTTGGGGTGAGGTCAAATCAATGCCATCGACGGCTTAACCCCTGTCAAGAGGTGCAGGTCGCAGGGTTTAGCGCTCCTTATCACGGATTAGCTTTCCTTGGCTTTCGTACAAATTCGTTTCCAAGGTGCCCCAGAGTGCCCCAGTGCCTTGCAGGGTTGTATTGAGACATGCGCCATGCCAGTCTCGGCTCGGCCTGTTCTCGTACCGGGACACAAAAATGATCAGAAAGCGACTACTTGCCGTTCGTCTCTCTCTAGACTTCTTTCCCACGCAAGAGACGGCCATGCTATGGGCAAATAAACCTTACGCATCCGTCATGAGCGCAGGCTACATTAAACAGCTAGAGCAACTTCAATTCGTCTATGGGACTGCTCTCATCATGGTGAATCCTTTGGATGGTCTCCACTCCCAACGGGCGGGCACCCCAGCGCCCTAGCGCGCCTGAACAAGCAATGTCCAAGGAAGAGGCTGG
This sequence comes from Verticillium nonalfalfae, assembly GCF_003724135.2. Taxonomy (NCBI): domain Eukaryota; kingdom Fungi; phylum Ascomycota; class Sordariomycetes; order Glomerellales; family Plectosphaerellaceae; genus Verticillium; species Verticillium nonalfalfae. The sequence goes on from NW_021167273.1 coordinate 188,565, forward strand.
GATTCTGAAAATCCCACAACATACCCATTTCCCAACTCCACATATATAATCCAGTTCGTGCGCCAGTGTCGAATCGCAGCCGTGGGACTTCAAAAGTCCCAAGGTCTAGTCGTAACTTGGGATTTTCAGAATCCCACCGTCCTCGATTGACTAACGGACGGTTTTGGTTTCGCCATGCCGCTCGAAGAAGATCCACATTTCCAGGCGTGTAACCCGAGCACCGTGCGCTATGTTATTCGTACTGACTTTCCAGTCTCTCCGATGGCTCGCGCGTCAGCACCCGGCTGTCAAACGCAGCATTGTTAGGGATTGCCAAGACCTAGTTCTCAGGGACAACGAAACGTTTGTTAACGAGTATGAAGCGTCACCAAACACCTGGCAACCCTGGCCTGAGAATGATTCACTACCACTCAGTATTGCCTTCGACACCACAGACCTCCCCATCCGCCCAATCGTTGTCCTGCATTTGTTCTACTGCTACGATGCGAGTGACAAACAGCTGGAAACCTTCCACGAGGACCTTCGTGATCTCGGCTACGGAGTCAAGATTGAGCGACTCAGGACCGTTCTTAGAGAAGGCAAGGCGTATGCGGAACTGGCGAAGAAACTGCCAGTGGAGTGGTCTCCCTTCGACCTTCCTGCAGACCGGTCGCCGACCAGGCAAGTAAACCACCCGAATGCTTGCACTTCGCTGACGAACTGCACAGTTTTACGAAACTAAGCAAGACTGAGATACCGCGCTTGGTGGGATTGCTTCGGCTTACGTGTCGTGGTAGCCCGGCTAAGAGGACGATGGCCGCTACTGTTGGTAAAGCTGTGGGAAAGCACATGGAATGTGTGAAGGGCAACCCGGTTGAGCAGGCGGTTCAACGCAAGCGTAGAGAGAGAGCAGGGTCGAACTCATCCGCATCGCCAACCAAGAGACAACGGCGTGGCTGCCCGAGGTTCCCTCCTGAGGTAATCACGTTGTCAACTGGGCTCCTGACCATGAGCTAACATGTGCCCGCGACAGATTGTTCACTCTAGAGAGGGGTTCGCTCCACCATCAATAACAAGTGGCCCAGTGTCGGCAGCGCCCCCCGGCGATCGTCAGAAACCTGACATTCCAACCGTGAGTAGGCTCTCTAGGCCCAGACCTTCGCGTTGGTGACAGCTAACGTCCAGTCAAGATACCATCCACACAGCGAATCCAAGAACAGAGTACATATCCTATCATCTACCATCCAGGGATTGAAACCCTACCCAGGAACATCACACGAGCCCAACCCGAGATGTGGCCCAGCGGGGGCTCTCCAGAAGACAGAGCGATCGAGGCAGTACCAAATCCAGAGAGAGAATGTTCGCCATCTGCTTCGTTTCCCCCGCAAATGCAGCCCTCAGACAACACATTGCAGGATCATGGAAGTGGTGTTGTTTCTGGCACCATGGGAACACATGGTGTCGGAGACGGAACAGATTTCCCTGTCGATGAAATACCTGACGCCTCGCACACAGCAGACCAGTTTTGTGACCTGTATGGACTCACTGAGCCTTCGCAGCGCGCCCATCCCGATATACCAACACAAGCACTTTGGTTCTCCTCGGATCCGTTCGAAATGCACCACCTGGCCGAACAAAGTGGAAGTCACCAGCCTGATCAGCTAGTGTTTTACTGAAGGCCGCAACAGGGTCTCGACACTCGATTGTTGGATTGGCGGGGCTAGGATGTATGATGACGAGAATGGCCATCTGATGCTCCCTCAGAGGAAACCAGTCGCAGGGTTCTAGAATAAAAGGGATCTTGATCATGTCCCCAAGGCATAAGCCGTGCTCGAGAAGAAACTTGGTGATTTCGAGGAACTCCCGCCGTCAGCCAGATACTCCTACACGCTTGTTGGTGCGTACGCACAGGGACTGGCGCCACGATGCCCTCTCTGATGAATTGTATAGCTTCATCCAGAATCGGCCAGAGAGAAAAGACCTCTCGTAGAAGTCTTCTGGCTGGGCAAAGCCCATATGCTTCTGAGGCTGTATCTCTGAGTTTCTGACATTCCAAATTCATCGGAAGACTGAGGCTCGAGGTTGCCGCTGGGAACGGATTTTTGTCGATATGGCGATCATCGGCAGGAGAGTTATCGATGGCGGGAGGGTCGTTGTTGTCATCGGCAGGGCGATCGGCAGGATCGTGGGTAAGTTTGTCGGTAGTAGATCCATCTTTCGGAGGGCCATCGGCAAGGGGCCCATCGATAACTGTTCGAAGCCATTCATGCATGATTGACGGGGAGAATTACAGCACGCATGGAGGGACGGAGTCAGATTTCTCGCAAATGTTGAGCCCCACTTCCCGCTGCGGGCCCAACGCCACATTATTCCTGCGCCACAGTGGCTCATTAACTCCGTCTCTGGAAATCGGCCATCAACTATGGTCCTTCACCGTCCTTCGTTTCCTCTGCGTCTGCAATGTCGTCGATGGGGTAGGAATCGCCATCATCGTCCTTTCCCTGTTCATTCTGACCTGTCTGGGAGTGTTCTTCGTTCGAGGACATGATGGAGGGTTTTTAATATGTGCCAGGGGATACTGTTTAGGCTGAGAAGCTCTTGATAATTGAAATGGGTCTTACCGAAAGGCAGCGATAATAGATCGAAGATATTTTGTCATGGAGTGAAGAAGAGTTATTGTTACAACGAACTCCTGGGGTTCCGTAGGACTCCAGATTTATATCCTTCAAGCTTCCAGAAGTTTGCAGTCTGGCAGGTAGTGTGCACTGTTGAGCTTGGCAAGCTTCTTGATGGTTCAGCTACAATTCGTAGACAAGGATCGGGCAGGTCTCCGGTAACCGCGGTGGTGTCGTACGTGGCCCTCCTATTTTGTGTTATCATGAAGTGCATGTCATCTACGGACCAGGCATCTCTGCTTGCATGTCATCTTGCAGGTCTCGTGAAGCCTTCAATGCGTGTGGCTGTCGCTGAGTCTGAATGTGATTTCACCCCCCGACGACGATGCAAAGGCCGGCTACTGGCCGCAGGGTCGTATAAGGGGGTCGACCGGCCGCGTCCTTGGAGAGACCGTGGAGAGATTGGGTGTTCTGGTCACGAAGTACGTAGCTTTTGAGGCCAGGCCTCAACTATCCTCCCTTACCACCACCGCGGCTACCTGATCGTTCGCCAGCGGTTCGACCGGCTGGCTTCACGTGAGCGTTCTAGCAGTGAATCCAACCAACACTGCAACTAGTTCCCGCAGAGCGTGTAAGTCCACGAGGAGACCAGTAAATCTTCTCGGGTCTGTGATGCGCACCAAACTGTTAACTTTGCACCATGTAGATGGCGCCTCCAGGTTTGTATACAACGTCAGCGGTCCGTCCTGCAGCCCATCGGACGCCGCATACGCAGGCCCGTAGGTCAAAATGTGCAGGCCATCGCTTGGTGAACTGGGATTGTATGCAGCTTGTCTGACATTGTTCCGCAACTAACGAAAATATCCTAGACAACTGGCTTTGTGATACTCATCGAACTACCTTGCCAGCAACGCCTGCAGGTCGCCGCGATCGCTTTCACCTCGTATAGGCCACGGCCTGCACCGACCAGCAGTAATTATGCAGGTTATTCACGCAGTGATCATGTCTGCAGATTGAACCTCATCACCACGAGGGCCCGGCTGTGCGGAGAGGCGCATGGGCGAGGAAGACTAAGCTAGCGGCTTGCTTCCGGCTGGGCGATACAGAAGGCGCCTCGACCCAACAACCGTCTTTCTATCACCCGAAAGACCTGGCCGGTCTCAAGTCGGCCAAGTGGCTCTTTTACAGCCGGGATGGCGACTGTCATTGTGTCTCGCCCCCGAGTTGAGCATCACGAATTCAAGCCGACGCAAACAGCATGCCGCAGGCTGATAATTAGACCATCTGGAAAATTGACTGATTAAGGCTCAAATAATGCGATTATGTGCTTGGTAAGAGCCCTCCATGCTTGAGTTGTCCCAGCCGAACATACGTCCCTTGGTAAGTCGATACAACTGAAAGCGGAACAATTAACGAGCTTAGTCATCATGACTTTCCCTTTCTGCTTTCCCCCATCTGCTTTCCCTCCTGCTTTCCCTCCTGCTTTCCCTTCTGCTTTCCCTCCTGCTTCCCCTCCTGCTCTCCTGCTTTCCCCCTCCTGCTTTCCCTCCTGCTTTCCCTCCTGCTCGCTCTCATCGGCGCCTTCCTGCTTTCCCGTCATGGAGCGCCCTGACATGGAGAGCCACGTCGCGGAGGAATTCTACAAGTCCTGGGACGATGGAGGCCGAAATTTAGAGGGAGTCTTCAAACTTGCGCGAGATAAGGTCGCCTCGACATTGTCGCTCGCTGACTACACCGGAAAGTTCAAATCGACTGTGGAATGTGTTTTCGGGGGAGGCAACTTTCATGCGGTCGTGTGGCCGTTGCTGGCGGGTGAACCTCGTCCACAAGATGTCAAGATTTTTATCGTGGCCTGTTTAATGCAGAAACAGACTCGCGATAAACTAGCCAAAAAGCACCGCGATGTTCACAAGGCTTTTCGAGCGATCTCTTTGCCAATCCTGATCTCCGAGGACGTCCTTCGAAAGTGCATTGAGATCATCAAAGAGTCTGCCCAAAAGAGCAACATTTCTCTGGCGCTTGGTAAGTTGCATGACACGACTCTGCGGGGTTTGGGCTGATGTTAGGCAGATAAAGCCCTGGAGGAGGAACTGGAAGGCCACCGTGATAAGGTACTCGAAAAAAATCTCAAAAGGCGACGAGAAGACGGGATCACGGAGTGGGGCCTCTACTGCAGGTTGGTCAACCCGCAAATTCGAGCTCTGATTATCCATGGTACGTTAGAAGATGATGCCACATCACCATTTCCACTACAAGTGACCGTTGGTTAATTGAATGTTTTCTAGAGGGAGCCGACTACTTCGCGCCACGCGAGCCTGATTTTGCGGTTGACCATTCGACGGATGGAGCCTTGCACCCTCTTGAGCAGACACTCGAACAAGACGGGAACGAGAATTCTCACGATGAACGTAGCCGCAAACGTCGATGCCTCAGTCATCAAACAGAGGGGCTTCGACAAGGCGGCGAAGGGGACTACGAACTGGACCAATCCATGGCCAGTGGAGGGCTATTGGGCGTGCTTGATTTCTACCTCAACGCCTTTATCTTCAATGGATTAGAGGAGAGCTGTGTGAGAGCCGAGGAGGGTAATTTGGTGGACATTACGGCGCATGTCTTACTAAGTCTGCCACGAAACGGAGAGGTGAACTTCAAGCTGTTCGTCTCCTTGTCTGCGAAGGTAGGGAACGAGGTGGCACAGGCAAAGGCAGACGGGATTCGGAATCTGCGACGCAAGTTTGGTTCATGGCTCTCGGAAGCGACAGGTCTGAGACACCCCGCTAGCCTCAACCAAGGTGTTGACAACCTCCACGCAGTCGAAGCTTCCCATATAGCTGCGGCTGCTGCTGTCCAGGTATTTCCACACAAAAACGGCCTCGATAGTATGCTCCAGATGACACTCCTTCCCGATATGGGGTGGTTTTTGATGGAAAATGTATTTAGCCAGTGGGCCTAGTCCTAAGTCAAAGCCGGACTAAAGAAGCAATACATGTCATTGATGGCCACAAGGTACCCTTCCTCAATCACAGCGCTTCCATCCTTTTTACAAGGCTGAGGGTGGCGATTGACATTACCTGGCGGCCCTATCCAGATACCACCAGTTCCACTCTTCCATTCTATAGTTGTGTCCTGTTTGACAGGGCCCAATGTATCCGATTTGATCAAGGTGAATTTGTCCTGTGGTCCATGCTTGTCAGCGATTGGATGATGATCTGACAACTTTTCATTGCTTACATCCATGACTACCGTCGCTTTGTGGAGGGCCTCGACCTTCAGGTGGAAGGAACCAGTGCCTTACAACGTCAGATCAGGGTGAAAGTGAACACTTTGTCTTGTCAAAGCTGCGTCTGGGCGGGTGGGGATTCGAGGCGTTTTCGGGACGACTCGTTGACAGGTGCTGGAGTCTTCTCGCGTCAGAGTAAGGAGGGGTAACATGACCACGTGGGGGATGCGGCACTTATATTAAATAAATTGGGCAGCGATGCTTTCGTCAGGCGTCGGAGGTTTGTGGAATGGGGAGTTGGCGAAGAAGTAGAGTCATGGCGACGAAGGTCTGCGCAGAAAGAAAGGCTGCGAAGGCTGACACGATGACAGTTCGCGCAAAGGCAGATTTTCAAGCCGCAGCGTCAAAGTCAAGACTCGAGGTTCGCCTAAGGCTACCCCACATCAAGACAAGGATTCGTGATACTCCGCATGAATCATTTTCCGAAGGTTGTCGGTCAACAGTGGCGAATCAATGACTGAGTCAGACTTCGGTCTTAATCGGCTTGAGACGGCACCTGGCATTTCATGGGAAATGTGGTACATGTGACATTGTTGTGAGTGCGCTGCGCCTGGCCCTCTGGAGTTATCGTCGTCAATTCGCGGCGGTGTAGGTTCGGAATCGTCGGGTCATCGACGCGACCTGGGAGAACTTACCACACGTTAGACAAGCAACCAGCATAGTAAAAATACTCACATTGCAGCAGGGGCGCATCCGAGGTGGGATGACGGGATCAACGTTGCCAAAACACGATCAATCGAGCCCTGGCCACATCATTGGAGCCTCAACAACCCAAGGCGCTGACAATATGGAGCCTTGGTGCTGGTGCAAGGCTGTCGCGCGCTCTGCCTGGTGCGCACGGGCCTGTCGCTCGATCGTTGAGAATGAAAAGGACAGTGGGGGCGCTCCATCTGGCCGTGTCGGTGTATAGCCAATCATGGGCCCGGGCTAGTGCTTGGAGTGCACGGACTCGGTTTGTGACCAGACGGGTCGCTCCAAGGCCAGACGTCCGTACGGCCTGTGAAGCTCACGTAGAGTGGACCGTGGGGACGATCTGGGGAGATGTCGCCCCACAGCCAAGACAGCACAGATTGGCCATGCTGCAGACAATCGACAGACGACCGACAAGGATGGGTGAGCCTACGATTGCCCTGCCCTGTGGTAAACGGATGACTTCTCATTCGCTGCGCCATCGCCACCACCAGCTCGGCGGCCTTGCGCGATCCCAGAGCGTCCACGAGCCCCCCCTTTGGGCAGCCTTCCTTTTGCCGAGGGCGGTACGGAATTCGGATAGGTGCATGCTTGTACGACGGCTTCTGCATGTTGCACCCACGATTCTGCCGGTCCAAGATGCGAAACCGCTTGGCCTTCTCCTGACGAAGGTGGACGGAGGCTGGAACCACTCGTTTGACCGGACCCTCGTCCCACTTCCCAGCTGAGAAAAACTCGCCTTGAGCAGTCGAGAAACATCCCTCGTTGGGATGCGGACTCCCGTGTTTGCTCGTGTCATCATTGGTGCGGCGGCCTGCATCTTCCTCGGCTTGTACACGTTGTTCCACTCCTGCCCCTGATCCACTGACCTGCCCAACGTCCCTTTTTTCTGTCCTCCTTTTCTTCATCTATTACAAGCCTACCTTTGTTTGCAACGGCCCCTCTAAGCCTTCGTTCCATCGCTTGTCAAGCCGGTTCATCATTGAGCTTCTTGCTTGCTCTCTCATACGCGTCCAAAATGTGGTCCGATCATCCCGTCCGAACCAAACGCCTTAGCCGGGGTACAACCCCTGGCGCAAAGCTAGAGCCCGTGCACTTATCTGATGGAGGGTGCATACAGACTGGAGGGAAAAGAAATCATGCGCCGATCTGGATACACGCTCGACTGACGTGGTTTGTTGCCCTCGAAAGGCCGCGGAAGCGTTGCGGCTGCCGGCCTGGTGGCTTGCCCCTGCGGACGTCAGCCAATGATTGGCTTTGAGCCACCTCCTCAGGTACTGACCTTCCGAATCCCCGGGGGCATGGGCTTGTCAGTATCCCATAATACTTGTTGCTGACCGGTGTAAGCCGCCATGAGTGCTAATCTCGTCAACAGAGTATATAGGGCGCGTGGTCCTCCTCGCCGGCGTTCGTTATCTTGGCCTTGGCTTTTGACAAGCACCTCAGAGAGTCGTCACCCGAGAGCTTTTGTGGTCTTGTCTTGTCTTTCTGATATTCTACAGCATCAGTACTTTGTACACAATGGCGTTCTCCCCTGAGGACCACTGGTCGCAACAACAGCAGCAGCAACCGCAGCATTACTCCGGATATCCTATGATAGAGCCGTCTGTCTTCCCTCAGTACGCCCCGCAGCGGACGCAGTATGATCCCAAGACAAACCAGTATGACCCGAGGACCGTCGTCACCTCCGGTCCCCTCGTCGCCCCTCATATGGCTCCTCACTACGTGACGGCACCCGCCTATGGTGTATCACCCGTATCGAACATGGAACCTCACTTCCCCGTCCAGGCCCACTACATCTATGGCCAGTACGACCAGCCGGCGGGCCACCTGGCCATGCCTTACTCTCGCATGAGCCCCCAACAAGAGCGCCTCGGTCTCCCCATGTTGCCCCAGATTCCCCAGCAGCCCATCCAAGGACACCAGCGTCAACAACGGAGCCTTTCTGCCGCCGGGAGTGCTCCCAAGACGCCAGACCCTATGAACACGAAGGAGATCACCTACAACAAACCTGTCATGACAGACGATGTCGTCTTCACTACCCCTATCGATGTCATGATGAAGGCCCTCCAGAAGAGGAAGGACAAGGAAGACCTCGCCAGCAGCAACTCTTCAGAGGCTGGTGCCTGCAGCGTCAAGTCCGAGCCGTTTTCGCCCCATCCGGTATGTTCCATGCACCACGACGAGATTGACAGAGACTAACATTCTTCTAGTCTGCCACTGAATGCAGCCAGGAGGCCACCGACAAGGCGAAGAAATACAGGTGTCCCTACGATGGCTGCCCCAAGAGCTTCCAGCAGAGCACGCATCTGGAAACCCACAAGCGTGCTCACACTGGCGACAAGCCTTACGTAAGTGCTCCCTCGTGTTGGACGATCACAAGCCAAATCCAGACGGTCCGAGAACCGTTATTACCTCTGGCGGCATACTAACATGCACCAGAAATGCGAGTGGCATGGGTGTGGACGTCGATTTTCACAGCCTGGAAACCTCAAGACACACACCCGCCTTCACACAGGCGAGCGCCCTTTCGAGTGCGAGATGTGCGGGGCCTGCTTTGCCCAACGCGGCAACCTGACGGCACACAAGGAGACGCACAGCAAGACCAAGCCTTTCATCTGCAAGCTTGACAACTGCAACAAGTGCTTCACGACCCGAGGAAACCTCAAGGTAAATCGATCGTATCGATTTAGGATATGCTCTTCTGATGAACTGCACAGAACCACCAGAACAAGTACCACAAGGACACCATTGGTCGGCTCGTGGACTGGATCATCTCTCTTACGGACGTCGACGCGTTGTCGCCCAAAGACCGCGACCTGCTCTGGTACTTTTCCAACATCTATAAGAACAGCAACAAGGGCATCAAGGGTCGTGGCCGAGACCGCCGGGTCAGCGAGGTCCGTATGGGCAAGACGAAGCTCTCCTCGCCCGGCATGGGCCTCCCCCGATCAAAGATGCTCGACTCGTCCTTCTCCCGCCTGGGACTGGGCTTCTGAGCGACGAACATGGAATGACGAGGGGTTGTTTTGTTACAGTTTGGGTTTCTTTGGTCTGCTGGCTTTGGAGCCTCGGTGCGGCGAGAAGGGTGTACATTTGAATCGAATGAGAAGACTGAATGAATGCCTAGCTTAGTGCACACGTGCAGAAGATGCTCCCACGCTTTGTGCCTGTCTCAACTACGGTTCGACACCAACACCGGTGATGACGTCCCGCATCATGGTTTGGATCAGGTTGGCAATGTCACTCAGGCACTGCCGCGGAGAACAATGACCAAGGCTGCACTGACAGGGACTGGTCCGAAGATCTCCATGGCCTCTAGCCTCAAGAATAACGCCAGGACCTAAGTAGCGTGCGATGCTTGTTAGGATCCCTCAAGCTGCTCACTCGGGAAGTGCAAAGAGGCGGTCTCTGGCTGTCCGAAGAGGATGGCCGCCAGGAGATGCCAGAGAGGTGTGAACGCAGACTACGACTGCCGCCTCGGGCGGGCGGCCAGCACAGGCTTCGGCATCCGCACATCCAAGGAGTAGGAAGCACAGAGGTCTAGAGATCATGACCTGGAAACGAAGACAGGAGGCGGAAGGGTTGAAGGGGAATGCAAGGACCCCCAATCGACCCTTCGGCAGACCACATCTGGCGAATCATTTCGGACCTTTCCCCCTTGCACAGCGGCTGGTTCAAGGCAACCACGCCGGTGCCGCCTGCGTTAAGGTGGAGAAACGGGCGTCAACGTGCAAGTCCCTCTTAGCAGGCCCCCCTAATCCATGGGCCGCGGGAACATATAACCTACTTGGGGACCCGGAGGACCATCTTTGGCTTCTTCAGCTTCAACTCTTGCAGTTGCACTGTAGTGTGGTCCCGATGCAGATCAGAACGGTGATCTTGGCTTATCGGCCGCGGAACTCTCCTCAACCAAAGCCCCCAGTTATCATTTGTCATGTTTGTGGGTGTCAAACCGAAGACCAATGGCCTTCGTACTTCAAGCACTTCATCCATTTTCATCCCGACCTCATTCATACCGAGAGGAGTGTCAGTAGAGTCGAAGTGGCAGAAAACCTCTACAAAGAGCGGGCCACCGGGGAACCTTTCGGACTAAGTAATCGCCACAAGATCTTAAAGATAACCCATGGCCAGGGCTCCAAGGCTCATGTACACCAGTCAGACATCATCTGAAGCCGCTCGATCTGGTTACTCTTTGAACGATGCCTCTCAGCAGAAGCAGGACGCGAGGACCATTGTCACGAAGAAGGAAAACAACCACAACGAATTCATCAAACTTGGTCAAGGTGGAGAGCAAGTGTATCGAAGCCTGTGACTTCCTGGG